>NW_022985406.1:193192-215499 GCF_010093625.1 Macroventuria anomochaeta | reverse complement strand
GTACACAAACGATTGTCACGGACCCATATACCGACCCACTTGCAGAGGACCCATGTTGACAACAATCAATAGGACACCAAGGACCGAGTATTGAGGTTACGTCGACAACGCTTGATTGGACTGAGTATCAAGTCACTGACGATACTTGATATGAGCAGTACAATCAATCCTCCTGTCAAGTATATAAGCAAGTAGACATGCTGCCCTTATGGCATTGTGTTCAACCTTGTCAATCAACTTTGTTATTGGAATCTCACCTGCTCTCGAGCCAGACAGTATACTCTGTACTACTCATTGCACCCAAGCCATTGTTAGGTGTTTCACCCAGGCAACTTACCCCTACTGTTCCAGAACCAGAGCTTATCCTTGAGAACCAATCAAATAGTACTTACAAGCTTTGCTTAAAGTACAACTTCAACACAACGCTAGTGTGACGTGGCCGTCACTCTCATGGCAGGTGAGGTTTGACGGGCATGAGCACCCTGAACCATGGCACTTTTCTATCACTTGTGGTATTCCCACACTTGGTCTTTTCTACACCCTTATCTCCAATAAGCCTGAACCTTCCATCCCCCCATTCATCCATCTCAGAGAGCAGTTGGTATCCCCAGCTGGCCCCCTCTCACAAGCCAGCTCCCATTGCTGCAGATGCACGAGAGGAGTGTAATCCACTCACAATTACCATCTTGAGATGCTTGCCAACTGTGTTTTTGCTTGTACAGAGGCTTGCTGAACACCCTTTTTGACTTGGAGAACTTCCCAATAGCAAAGCCCTTCTCATCCATATTGTAAGTGTCCTCTGGCAGGATAGAGTATTGTTCCATTTTGCAGTGCATAAGGTCAAAATACTGCTTGTACTTTTCCCAGCTATCTGTAATGGGCAAGACCCATGTGGACTCACCTTGTGGGCTAGGCTTAGAGCCTAGGAGCAGCTCCTCCGTAAGGTAATGGGTACCGGTGGAAATCACCTTCCAACACCGGTTACCTCACCCTCCCTCTGCGCACGGCAGAATCGAGCATCTACAGGACTTCACTTCTTTAAACTGGTGTCAAGGCCTGCTCTTGGGCCCGTCGATCACGCGCATACAGAAGCGCCAGGTACCCGACCAACATGATGACGTGTCCAACACGCTCTTCACCAAAATGCTATTCACCGATGAAGCGTTGAGGGCATTTCTGTCTATGTTCAGCCCCCGGCAATACTGAATGAGAGTATGACGAGAGGGCTGTGTTCACTGAGAATACATCCTCGATCAACGAGGGCGCAAAACAGGGTCAACCAGCCGTGCTAGGGTCGTCCATACTGTCGAAGGAAGAGCAGGTGTTCAGTGCGACTGATCCGGACACACCAGAGATGTAACTACTGATAAGTCTTGGCCACGATGTCGATACCGGTGTGCGGCACTTGCATGGAGGAGCGAGCGACGCTGTTGGATCAGGTGATGTGCACGCTCATCTCGTATGTTTACGATAACACCTGCGCAACCGCCGATTTGAACGTAAAGCACAAAGCAGCAGTAACGACACCATGTGTGTTGCTCTGTCGAGCGAAGGTGGTCAAGAAGAAGGGCCAGTGGATCGAGTCAGTAGGCTGGGTCGAAGATGGGCAGGGCAAGGTCTTCGCAGAGAGTAAGGGCGCGTTTGTCATTTAAAAAAAAAGAGCGTAATTGCAGCAGCTGTGAGGATCTAGCCAAGCGCCTGAGATCTGCGTGCGAGTACTGGAAGGATTAGTGGAAACCATACACTTTTAGAAGAGACCTTCAGCCATTACGACATTTCGTAACTTCCAGCGTCTAAAATGAGTAATCCGTTTCATTGAGCTGTGTCAACAAACGAAGTAGTTCCGAATTCTTGTCAGCTCTAATGTTGAGGTTGTCGAGATTGGGGATATCTTGCGAAAGAAGCTGAGCCTCCCGCTGCGCCTGGCTGGCCTGAAGGCTGACACGACCTCCAGAACACACAACTTGCAACGCTTAGCCATCGTAATTTGGATTGGCTTACGATTCGAACACGCGTTCTATCGCTCAGAATGCGCGTCGCGAATGCAAAAGGCGCGGCCTGTTTCCCGGTCAATGAAAGCTAGAGTGCGAGAGCAACATATATGAACAGAAATTCGTCGAGCTAGTTACAACCATCCTTAGGCACTAAAAAGAATAACTACAACTTACAACGGTATCGAATTTTCCTTTGACAAACATGCCTACCATACCTACCTCTACCTTACAATACGTTCACCTTGCTTCTCGGGCCGACTCTTCCCCATCACCAGAATGCACCACCGCTGTCCCAGGCAGATACGGCCATGTAGACGACTACTCAGCCTGCAATGCATACTATACATACAATCCTTCCTTCGCCACTGCCATTCTCTTCACTGTCCTCTTCGGCTTCTTGACCATCGCACACGTCTCCCAAGCCTTCTGGCACAAGAAGAGATTCACATGGGTTGTGATCGTGGGCGTGCTTTTCGAGTTGACGAGCTTCGTGTGTCGCACATTGGGAAGTAGGGATCAGCAGAACATTGGACTTGCGACGGCGAGCCAGTTGTTGTTCTTGCTTGCGCCGCTTTGTAAGTCATCGCTGGGGTCAGACATGCCAATCCATTTGTCTGAACGATACCAGGGATCAATGCTTTTGTCTACATGACTTTCGGCCGTTTGGTGCATTTCTTCCACCCCGATCGTCGCTGCGCTGGTCTCAAAGCGCCGAGCATCGCGAAGTACTTCGTTTGGGCAGACATTGTATCTTTCTTAGTACAAGCTGCTGGTGGCATGATGCTGAACCCAGACAGTGATGCAGATGCTCGGAAGATTGGTCTCAAAGTGTACATGGCTGGTGTGGGTGTGCAAGAGGGCTTCATCGTATGTGCTTTGCTCTAAGCCTCTGGTGCAGATGCTAACAATCTTCAAGGTCGTTTTCACAATTCTTGGTATCAAGTTTGTACGAGATATGAATCAGATTGAACAGCAAGGCCAAGTGCCAGAGAACAGGACCGGCTGGCGTTTGCAGATGTGGAGTATGTTCATCGTCCTCATTCTCATCACTGTAAGTGAACACCTATCCGGTCTTCAATCGTCACTAATAGCGCTTCATAGGTTCGAATCATCTTCCGACTCGTCGAATTTACCAAAGGGTTTGAGCCTGGAAATCCGATGTTGTTCAACGAAGCATTCGTATATGCTCTGGATGCTACGCCAATGCTCCTCGCTCTTCTTTTGCTGGGTGTGATGCACCCTGGTAGGGTATTAGCTGGGCCTGACAGCGAGTTTCCTAGATTGTCACGCAAGGAGAAGAAGGTGTTGAAACAAGAGAGAAAGTCATTAAAACAGGGAAAGAAGGAGCGAAGACATTGTAGCAAAAAACAGGGGTATGCAGGCGTTGAGGCTGGTCTTTCCTGAGGCAGGTCAGCCACTGAGTAATGGAAGCTGCAAAAGAAATTAATACAGCGACGCTCTAACCCGCATCTCCTCGAGCGTTGATAGCACGAAGTGTTTTCAGCCTCCCCTGTTCAGCAAGGAAACCGCGAGGTATTCTGCCTTTTGAACCACATACCCTGTCAGTTAGATGGATATGGGAGGAAGTGGTTTGATATAAATACGGATGCAAATGTAAAGGTATAGAGCACTTTATGGTACAACATCTAACTGTCATGCCTCGGTGGCCCGAACGACGGGTTAGCATGCGAAGAGGCGCCACATCTTGGCCCTAAAGGGAAGCAAAACCCTTATCTGACCATACTCCTGCAAGGCTCGATGGCATGGTCATAGTAGCCGATGCTTCATGTTTCTTTGCGGTATAAGCTTTGCACTTTCACCCACAGTCCGGTCTTTTCGGTCTCTTCTGCTCTTCGTTCAGTCTCCACGAGTTGACCATCGACACCCTTGTTCGTCACAGCGTTTTGCTGCTTTCCGAGGTAATAATATGTTCAGTTGTCAGTCAAATGACCCACTTTTCGAGATGAGGAACTTACCAGGCATGCATAGCGAAAAGATTACAGGCAGGATGTTTAGAATCACGGCCACCAGAAATAGTGTGCCGTTGACGCGAGTGTAGGCTCTCACAGCGCCCTGTCGAATCGGATCTTCCCAGTTGTATTGTATTCTCAATGTCTTGATACTGTTGTAAATTGCCCTGATTGTTTTCTCCGACACGTCAGGCATCTCTTCGCGCATGTATGGTAACATCTTGTCTTTCCAGATGGACCCAGCGATGGTGGATCCTACTGAAGAAGCCAGTGTACTCCACAGCGCAACGATCGCGATAGCTGAAGACAAGTCTTCGTGTGGAACTGAAGCCTGAGACCCAACGCGTGCGCCAATGACTGTGAAGGCTCCACAGCCCAGCAAGAGCTGAGACATAACAAGAGCGCCTGTGTTTTGGGTGCTGCGGACATCGGTCGTCATCAGAATAGCGTTGCCAATGAGCTTGAGGATGGCACCAAGGACCATTAGCGTCTTGTAGCGATGTGAGTAGCGGTGAATCAGACCACCGAGTGGACCGAAGAGGCAAAGCACCAAGGTGTTGGTGTTCAGGTATGTGTTCCAGGCGTAGTTTGACCAGTTCTTGATAATGTAAACGTATGAAGAGAAGTAGGTCGCGCGTGTCGAGCTCCCCATCTGACCAGTGACATCAACTACCAGAGCACAGATGAAGGCTCTGTTCCTGAAGATCCGGCGGGTCATGATCGGTTTTGGTGCGACCAGGATCTCGAACGCAGCGAACAGTCCAAGGACGATGCAGCCGACAACAAGCATAGCGATCATGGACGGGTTGCTCCAACCTCCTTTGGCTGTCTTCGCAAGGTTGAAGGATAGGAGCACAAGAGCGAAACCGAAACCAAGAAGGATGAGACCGGCGAGGTCAATGTCGATGATGCCGCGCCAGGCGAGGTTGAGGTAGTCGCTGCCGGTACGAACCTTGATACCTTCTCTACGGGCCACACCAGCTTCACCGAAACTGATAGCACCAAGCTTGTCTGCTCGTCTCTGTACACCGTAGAGTGTCCAGATCGCAGGAATCAGGAGGACTGGCATCATTATTGCGAACATGCCGAGACCCCAGCGCCAGCTGCACGTCAACTTTCAGCTAATACCAGATACACGAAAAGAACAGGACAGACTTACTGGTCAGGAATCATGGCATCAGCGATGAAGCCGTTGACAAACACCGTGATGATAAACGGGCTACTGAGTAAGCCGCTCCAGAAAGCGCGCCACTCCAGCGGTGTGAGATCTGCCACAATGATGTCGCCCAACAAGTCCAATCCCGACTTCCCAAACGCAGTGAACGAAATACCGATAACATAGGCACCGATGTCATGGCAAGTCGCTGCCACCACGAATCCAATAACATAGAATATCAGTACGATGAGGTAGCAAGTTGGACGTGATGTGATATCCGAGAGCTTTCCAATGAAAGGCTTTGAGATGGCGCGGATGATCGAGGCGGCAGTATTGACGGCGCTGATTTCAGCATGGTGCGAGAAGGCCGATGCTGCTATGACAGTGAACTGTGAAGTGATGCCTTGGTCGAGGGCATAGCCGAACATTGTCAGACCAACGGAGGCAGCAAGGACGTATAAGAGTAGGCGCCCCGATCTACCGGAGTGGTAGAGAACATGGCTGAAACGCTCGACTTTCTTGACACCGGGGGTGTCAGACTCGAGAGGGGTTTTGACTAGATCGTCTGCAGTATCCTCGTTGGCTTGCGTGATTATATCGTTCTTCTTTTGCTCCTTCTGTGAGGCCGATGGGAGGCTTTCGTTGACTTGAGGTTGCAAGATTTCGTCCTTGGAAATCATGGTGTTGTCTGAGTTGCGGCTACCGAGATAAACAAGTCAACCTTCGCTCTCAAGAGCTTGATCTTGGTCATGGCAAAACAGACAACGATCAAGCCCTTCTTAAATTGTTCGGACACATGTTCATTGACGGAAGCTCCTCAAGTTTATCAGAGTTTTCGCGTCTGCCGTCCGCAGCTCTTCGCTCGCTACTTGAAAAGATCGAATGTCCGACCTGCTGAACGCCTGAAAACAGCAGGGAGTCCCTCCTGTTGGTCACAATTCATGCTAGTGGTATGTTGCGAACGTCGTCTTGATCTGATTAGATCAAACGCAAGTCTTGGCTGTCGATCGACCCCGCTCACATGAGGGCTGGCGTCGCTCAGTCATCTTATCAGATCATCTCCTTTGCGAGCACCGAGTTTCATCAGGAGATCCTGCCAGATCTGGTTATTGATAAAGTTCGTGTTCTCTAGCATCGCAAGAAGTGAAGATTGCGGCTCTCATCCTCGGTTATCGCTCCGCGGCGTGGCATCAGGTCCCTTCGACTTTCAGGTACCACACTTACAACATCAAACAGATCTGGAAAATCTCGAGCCATGACCGAGTACCGCCAGTATGCTGTTCCGCACCCAGAATGGATCGATGTAAGTCTAAAGGGTCTCCTCGCTCAGTCTAGTCGGATTGCCACATTCAGCAAGCCGGAAGCTGATCCGGTCGCAGTTTCCCAACAACCTTCCTCCAGGCACGCGACATGGCGTTCAAATGAATCGGGAGCGGAAAGACATATCGCCAGATCCAGCACTCGATATTTTCGAGTTCACAATCAAGGCTCGCGATTTTTACAACATCCGCCTCCGCGCCTATCGTCGCAAGGGCAGATCTGACTTGCCGCTATTCCTCTATATGCATGGTGGCGGTTTTATGACAGGCTCGCTAGAAACGGATGATCGTTCTTGTAGGGTCTTGGCAACAGAGGTCGATGTGTGCATTCTGAGCATCGAGTACCAACTCGCACCAGAGCATCAGTTCCCAGTGGGGTTCGAGAATTGCTGGGATGTCCTGAAATGGTGCGCTAGCACAGCGGCGAAAGAGAAGATGAGCATCGACCTGAGCAGGGGGTTTATTGTTGGTGGGACATCAGCAGGCGCAAACTTTACAGCTGGTCTTGCTCATCGATATCGCGATGAGGGACTGGCACCAAGGATCACAGGCCTGATATTTTGGGCTGGAAGTTGGTGCCATCCGGACGTTCGACCTGCGCACCTAAAACCACGGATTCTTTCTGTCGACGAGATAGACGATGCTCCCGGCTTAACAAAGACGTCGATTGAGTACTTCTGGAAGAAGTATGGCGCTCCAAAGGACGATCTGAGATACTCACCGCTCCTCCACGAAGAATGGAAGGGCGTCGCAAAGAAGGCATACTTTGCCATCTGTGGCTGGGATCCGCGCCGCGATGAGGCGATTGTGTTCGCAGACATACTAAGGGACAATGGACTCGAGGTAGAAGATCGAATTTATGCAGGTTTGCCTCACGGCTTTTGGACGACATGTCCGGAGCTTCCTGTCAGCAAAGCGTGGGAAGATGATGCAGTGGAGAAGATCAAGTGGGCACTTCTTCAGAGCTCAAAAGTCTCATAATCGATGCTTGTGATTGCCTCCAAGGTCGACATGAAATTGGTTTGGCGTAACGATTTTGCCCAGTCTGTAGGGGATAGGATTTCAAGCCTAATGCGAGTCTCTCGAGAACCCACTCGAAGAATTTCGTTTTGCATTTTGACATCTCTGCAATGATGAAGATCCAAAGGGGTCAGCATGTGAGAAGTCGTCTCCTTTGTGCCGTGCTTGCTTGTGGATAGGAAGCCAGCGACCCAAGCTGATTGTTTTGCTGGAGATGAAGTTGTGACAAGCAATGACGGTGCTGTAGAAAAAGCTCATGTTGCAGTGAATCTGGATGGACGCGTCAAGAAAGTCAAGAGCGGCCCGGGCTTGGTACACTAACCCATATTGAGACGGTTAAACATGTCACGTGCAATCGCTCAGAACTATCGAGCGGTTTCAAGGTCCCGTTTGCATGTGATGTCAGGCGCGCACTAATTTTATTCTGGCAAGAGGCAGGCTTGGCGCGGCAGGAACCTCTGCAAGATCAAAACTGTGAGTTGCGTCAGAACCGGAAGCCGAGTGTGCAAGCGAGTGTAACAACACGATCTGGAATTCTTGCGTCTCATCCTTGAGGACTTGTCGATCCTTCGCTTGCGGTCATTGCGTTGTCGCGCACAGCTCGGTGTTATGTGGCCGATGGTCTGCGGGAAATCTCACGGCCCACTCAGGGCTGCCCCACCGATTATCATACACCCTTGTCAATACATTACGTGTCAAGCTGTCACCGAGAATGAACACTGGAAGAGCTGGAAAATGAGAGATGGAACATGGAAGTTGTTTGAGAATTCTTGGTGGAATTGGGGAATCTTATGTACAAGAAAGGTCAAGCACAGAAAGGGAACGACAGATCTATGCCCTGTTCTTAATCACAGCAGCAGCCTTCTCTCCAATACCGTAGGCGGTCGCTTGCAAGTGGCACGAAGGGATGATTGGAATGATCGAAGCATCAACAACAGAGAGATGCTTTGTGCCGTAGACCAGGAGCTTGTCGCTGACGCAGCCACCAGCGCTCTCCGGCATCATGGGGCATGAACCAGAAGGATGTGCGAGCGTAGGCGACAAGGAAGCCTGAGCAAGGAGAGCAGAGTAGATGTCCTCATCGGAAGTGTACTGAGCACCGGGGACGGTCTCGCTGATCTTGTACTCCTTGAGCTCAGGGCGGGCCCAGACAGTGCGGAAGAAACGAAGACCAATCGCCATGACGGTTCTATCGACGGGGTTGACGAAGGCGTTGTGGATGATATCGGGAGATCCGGTGGGGTTCTTGGCGTTGATGTGAACGAAACCACGAGAGAGGGGCTTCTCGACGCCAACGAGACCATAAGTGCCATCAGCAGGGACAGGGAACTCGGCAACGGCGGCGTCCTTGCGCTGGAATAGACCGGCAATAATCTTCTTCTGCGCAGCGAAACCCTTGAGCAACTTCTTGTTGCCCTTGTAGAAGCTGGGGAGGTAAGAAGCATCTTGCTGGCTGTTGAGGCTGGCAACGACTGAGCTAACGTTCGAAGTCATATCGGGCAGAGAAATGAAGGCGAGGGCGTTACCACGGGCGTACGTGTATGGGCCAGTCTTGTTGGCTTCGTACTGAGCCCAAGCAGAGGCGTTGAAAGTAGCGTTGGTCATGAGGAGGTTAGGGCTGGGGTAGTGGACAGGCGTAGTGTTGAAGACTACGGTGGCGTAAGGGTGATCCTGGAAGTTAGACCCGACCGCATCGAGCTCGACCTTCACCTTTACACCAGCGGCCTTCAAGACAGACCTTGGACCCACACCACTGAGTTGTAGCAGCTTTGGAGTCTGGATAGCACCAGCGGCAAGGACGACCTCCTTCTTAGCGTTCACGATGGAAGTCTTGCCAGTAGTATCATCAGTGATCTCGACACCGGTGGCCGTCAACTTCTTCTTCCCACTTCCGAAGATAATCCTCTGGGCGGTGGTCTTGGTGAGGATGTTCAGATTGGTGCGCTGAGAAATGGGGTCGATGTACGCGTAGCGTGCGTGTGCCCTGCGACCGGTCTTCTTGTCCATGGTATTGGCGTACCAGGAAGGACCGTACGCCTCACCGTTGTTGCCATCCTCAGGAACGTGGACACCGGTGGCCTTCCATGCTGCCCAATAGTCCTTAATGTCGGGGTACTGAGTGTCAGTGATACTAACAGCCAGAGGACCGCTACCGTATGTCTCGGGATCCCAGGTGATGTTGAATGCCTCAGCGACAGCAGCTGAAGGGGGCTGGAAGGTTGTGCCCTTTTTGAAGTACGGCTCCATACCTGCCCAGCCCCAACCATTGTTTCCCAGAGCCTCCCAAGCATCGTAGTCAGCAGCAGAACCACGGTCGTAAACCATTCCGTTGACAACAGAACCGCCACCGAGAACCTTGGCAACCAAGACGTTGTATGTCGAGTTGCCCAGACCGGGCTCAGGCAGAGATGTGAGGTCATCCCACATCAGACCATTGGCACTGGTGAGATCGTTGGCCTTGTAAGGGATCATGTTTCCTGGGCTGTCGACAGACTCGCCACTCTCAATGACCAGGACAGATACTAGGAATTCACATCAGCAGTATTCTTGGATTCAGCTGCAAACAGCTACTCACCACGCTTGTCCTCGGTCAGACGGTTGGCAACAACCAAACCGGTGACACCACCACCAACAATGACATAGTCATAGTCTTTCGCGGTCGCTGCGGCAAGAGCAGGAGTGAAGATGATGCTGAAAAGCTGGACGGCCACGGCCAAACGGGAGAAGACTGGCATCTTAAAACCCAGGTATATTAAAGTGTTAACGAAAGTGATCTGGGATGCTCGTGGATGGACGTTGAAAGAGTTGCGGACACTAAAGTTCTTATACGATCGAGTCGAGCGTTGACATTGGTCGAAGACGTCCCGCGCCACGTGGGAAAGTCGGCAGTTCGCTATATCCCGAAGACTCCTTTTGTCGATAAAAGAAAGTCCCACAGTAAGGCGGAGGGCGAGCAAAATCAATGCCTGGAAACAAACAGTGGCGGCTGTGCAATCCTTCTCCGGACTAGAAACCTATGTTTCTCAGGCCAAATTCGTCTCTACGAAATTGCACCACAGCAGCGAGTCAATGCATTCCAGGGTCTTGCACTCATTCGAACATCGCTGTCGAAACGGCGCGGCGCGTTACCCGACGCCAGAGCCAACATCGTGCGATGCCAGAGAAGCTGGTGGCAGAACATCAAGGACGAGGACCTCAATCAAACTCTACTTTACAGAATTCTTGACGGGTTCAGGAAGTTTGACCCCACAATCGAACACTTCTAGAAGCCAGACCTGACAACTGTCAATGCACAAACATCTGGACTCAACCGGGATCATTATTGGTGTTGCGCAATCACTGCCTGGGTTCTGGAGATGAGCCTGAAAGCGGTGACGAGCCTCCGTATCCGCATACGCACAGTATCTACAGGTCGCCTGGATAAGGTGAGCGAAAGACTATGATGGCGAAATTATGAGGACTCGTTAGGTGCACGTTCCCCAACAAGACGGACGTGTACGACTCAAGTCAGTCCCCACACGGCTCGGTTTCCATTCCCGGTCTCACCAACTCGGACAAATGTCTGTTTCAAGCGAAACTTCGGAGAGCGCGGCAATTCGAGCATGCAAGACATGTGCATTTGCGCAGTGGCAAAAGCGAGTCGTGTGAGATGAATTTCTTTGATCTGATGTATGTACGTCTACGTTTCGTTTTCCCCAGACCGTCTGCGCCGCAGTACGCCGAATTCCTGCGCCGGAGAGTTACTAAGCGATCGGACCGTTTGAGCTACTGAAAGATGGGAAATCCATACACAAGAGTCTAGCTGTAGTAAGCAGCAGCCTCACGATAGGCCTAGCGGCACACGTATCATTGGACCTAGAGCACATCCCGCCGGTCAAAGCGCTCCTTGCCATCAAAAATTGATGCATTTTGTTCTAGCTCAAGCCAAGCAGTTGGCTCTAGGGATGCCCCCAGAGCACGTGGACGGCAGCTATGGCAGAGGCGCACCTGCGGCCCAACCTCGCCGCTAGGGTCTGTCGCCGATCGAGTGTCTGCTCGCATGTAGACGCGAGCCTAGAACCTTATTCAAAACAAGCTCATCGCAGGGAATCATTTACCAAGTTCCAGCAGTGGTAGTTCCAGATACGAGCACCCTGAGCTCCGAAGACGAAGTCCTTGAACCGGACGATATTATGGAGGTCGGTAAGCTAGTGCAGAAGACTAGTACTCGTTCTGTCTACGTCGCAGAGCTTCATGGACAGCTACACCAGACAGCCTGTCGCGGTAGGATCATTGAGCTTGCATTGAGGACATTGCCGCGGTGGCGTGAGTAAATGTGTGGCTTTTGTTTGATACCTAGCGGGACGGCTTGACTTTAACAACGAGAATGATCTCCGAATCCCAGACTAAAATCTATGGTCCAAATCTCAAGCAACCCTCGCTCGACTCGCTAGCTCTATCCCACGACTCGTACAGGAAGTCGCACCAACTTCCGCTCTTTTGAGTTCTGTCACTCTGGAGCCGTTGCTCTCCCCACATAACGTAGAGCATGTCAAAGTTGACGTCGACGATTGCAACGACGTAAGGGTGTGCTCATTTCTGTCACAGCTGATGTCAAAGTGTATCAGATATCTTCTGAGACTCTTGATGTCAGATGCATGACGGTTCAAGGTGGTTTCAGGGCATCCAACTCCACTCTTCACCGTCCTTTCTCCAATCGGCGCAATATGACCCCTGCGGGCCCTCAATCAAGGGTAGGTACAACACGAACAGTTCAGTCCGTGGATCGCCACCCCTGTGCAAGGACTGTTCCTGCAATACAGTCTGGAAACCCGTATCCCTCTGCTCGGATCAGTGACTATGTCCGTGTTCTATTCCCAAATCGTCGGTCCTGCATTTCCACGTTTGACTGCACTTGCTCCTCCAGGATGACATGGGAGGACGAACTGCCTACATATCGACGCCGCTCACCGTCGCCCTCGGCGGCTGTCTTCTCTCTCGCTTTTTTGGAAGGACCCATCGAACACAATGGATACCACGGGCTCAGCACAGCAAGACTGGCCCAATGAACGGATCAAGATCCTCGTTCCAGCATGGACTCTTATGATTATCAGTACAGCTTTCCTTGTATGGAGAGTTGTGTATGGGTTCATACATGGACGCAAGTTCATGATATGCGATCACCTGTTGATCATTGCCACTGTAGGTTTTATACCCACTTCAGATCGACCGGAAGATCTAATAAGATTGCTTGTAGCTTCTTAACATCAGCGCGACTGGCATCAACCAAGTCGTCATCGATGCTGGCCTGGGACGACACTTCTTGGACCCGTCGGTCGATGTTATGCGCTACTCTTACTACCTTTGGATCACACAAATCGTCAACATCATCGGTGTCGCGGTTCTGAAGTGGTCGATTTGCGCATGGCTGTTGGTGCTCAACTTCTCCAAGATATACCAGGCCATCGTATGGTTTTCGATTGCGCTGGTTACTGCCTTCAACTTTCTTGCGCCAGTGTTGACGCTGTTTGGTTGCGCGCCCCTCGAAGCAAACTGGAACTATGGATATCAACCTAGACACTGCTGGGCTAAAGGCACGCTGTGGCTCTCATATACACAGGGCATCTGCAACATTCTGACTGATGTAATTTACATGGCCGCACCGCTTATCTATCTGTCTCAAGTACAGCTGTCGCGGAAGACGCAATGGGGTATTCGCATCGTATTCTTGTTAAGCATTCCGTAAGTCAGCTCACATCACGAGACGGAGTTTTCGCAGCTAACATCGATCCTTGCAGTGCTACGATCTGCTCTATTTTCAAGACCATCGAGCTGAAGACCATCACTGAGACCAGGGACCCAACCTGGTCAGGAGTCAACCTCGGAATCTGGAGTTCAGCTGAGCTGTCCATCGGTATCCTTATTGCATCTCTGCCGCCACTACGCAAGGCATTCGACAATCTCTTTCAAAAGATCCTCCCCTCCACTCTCACACCCTCCAAGACACCAAACTCGCAATATGGATACGGGCGCTCGACCAACGGCAACCACATCAGACTAGACACGTACGAGAACAACAAGCGTTTGCACAAGAGCACGCACAAGAGCGTTCATCCAGGCGAGTCAGCGCTCGACAGCGATTCTGACAGCGAGCGCGCAATTCTAGAGGATGAAGAAAATAAGAGTGTAGGCATCATGAAGACAACCAAAGTCACTGTTCTCGAAGGACCGAGGCAGAAGGTGTCGCAGGAGTCGCTGCGGAAGCAGAGCCACGACTGGGCGTCTCCGGATATCGAAAGTGGCATTGCTTGTGCGAGGTGACGATAGCTGTTCCCTTTGTTTGTAATGACAGTCCACGTTCTCATGTACAATATAGTAGTACTCGAAGGCAGCGCCTTCGCGTTCCCCAATCTTTGTCCCCCAACATGGTTTTCTCTGCAAAACACGTCGTGCCACCTTGTCTTTCCGATAATCCTGGTGGTTCTGCCATTCTTGGTCAAGAGCGACTGCCCAGTTTGCACCTTCCTTTCGCACTTGACTTGGCAAGCAAGTCAGCTCCTGACATCACTGTAACGCATATCACGAAACATTGTACTAACATAATCGTAAGATTCTTCCTGGCGCATTTTCAACATCCATCGGAGACTCGACACTGCAATGGCAGCTACAATCACCTCAAGCACATGGTCGGCCGCATCGTCTTCCCGACAATATTGCCCACAACCTCCTGCCTCATGAGCTTTAGCCGACTTCCACTGAACCGAAAGGCAACTTGACAAGGTCTGCCAATCATGGACGACAGCTGCGAGGATAGTTGGTCGATGGCGCGATCAGGGACAACGAGTGAAGGGAACATCATTGTGACCCGCTTGGACGCAGCTCCTCTACGTTGTATATCACGAAACCCCCCGTCACAGTTCACGATCGTGTTCGACCACCCTACCGCTACCTCATTCTCGTATCGGTGCAAGTACAAGATACGTTGAGCTTCATTGTGTGCTTCCTCAGCAATGTCTTCGAGTATACCGCCACGCACCGGGCCTCCTGATGCCTCCATCAATGTGACCGGAGATATATTCCAGAGTGAGGTTCAGGTTGATGAGTTTGGCACCGTGACACGGGGAGAACCGCTTACAGCCTGCTCTCCATCTGCGTAAGCTAACATGTTTGCGAAGTGTTTGTTGCTCACTGACCTATTGTACGCAGCTTCAAGGACCGTTGATTACAGTCAGCGGACAAACTTGGCAACTTCAGGGTATACCTTTGAATGGATCGCAGCTTCAAGGAGAGTCCACAGCCGTCATCACGACATTGCTAGCAGCACAACAGCAGGAACAAGAGGCGGAGCCGACCACCGAAATGGCAACGGCACGCCGAAGAAGCGTCAACTAAAGAAGCGTCCGGACAAAGTGTCAGTAACCCAGACTGATGAGCTGTTGAAACATCTCTTGATGAAATCATAGTGACAACGTGTTCGCCAGCGGTCCGTTGCAGTGTTTGCCAGCGGTCCGTTGCAGTGTTTGCCAACGGCTCGCTGCACTGATTGTCAAGCTCATTCGGTTAGTTTGGTTTGCTTTCCCAACCCTTCACGCTATCCCCTTCTACTATATAGTCTCGATCGATTCCAGCCAATAGCTCTAAAGATCAATCAACACAATCATCTCAACCCTTCCGCACAACGATAATTCGCCGGCCCAAAGGAGATACGGATGCTCCATAAGCCAGCTGTAGCTCTGTTGAAGCTTCGGCTAGGCGCGCATCTGAGGGCAACCCTGATGCGCAGCGTGAACTTCTATGGAGCCCTCCAGCACTGACAGATGAGGATCAGCCACCCATCGATGAAGCTGCTGAAGCCAACAACTGGCGCGACCGAATCAACACACTCGAGGTTCCAGAATCAGCGCTTCAAGAGAACTCCACTCCCGTGCTCAAGTTCCCGATTCGTCTGGCAGCGCTTGAAGCTTCGTCCTAAAGGGGAACACTTGGTCATCACCCTCGTCCGGCCCAACCATAAAAACGCGCCAAATACGCCTTACGTCTTGTGCTCGCAGCTGAGAACCCAGTGGATATCAAGAACAAGCGGAACCACAAGAAACAGTGGGAAAACCTCGACGCGACGTATAGCAAGGATGCTATCGAGAAGGTGTGCCATCCTGCGGTGAAACACCATGACCTCACTGCCTCAGTGTATGTGGATAGTCAGCAGAAGAGACACTGCAAGTCAGAGTCGCTGCACATGGATGAGCCAGAGGTCTCCGCTGCTTTCTGCAGGTTTACTGAGCTTGTATAGCACTGCTTCTATACCCACAAGAAGCCTGTTGGAGTCATATTTGACCTTGTGGTTACTCCTGTTGCCACTCCAGCTATAGGCACTTCAACTCAACACTAGTTGACTCAGGTCAATGAAGTGATGGCTAACCACCTTGCTGGCGGAGGCCTAGGGCAAGTAAGAAGGTACTGGAAGTGTACCAATGCTCACTGCGATAATGTTGACAACACTTGCTGGGTTGACCTCAACCCAGGTGAGGAGTTACCTGGTAGAATTGAGCAACACCATGAGCTGCCTGGACCCATTATCATGAACTGGGATCGAGAGATCATCTGCGGTACCTCAACGCTGGAGGTACCATCCCAGAACATCATCAGGCAGATCTATGGCTTCAAGAACAGGGAGAAAAGGTCATCAGTGAAGGTTTCAGTCTACAGGAGCGGCCTTGACCAGAAAATTGATCGCCTTGTGGCGCTGGTCACTGTTGTGGCCACAGTCCAAGCAACCTCTGCACTCAACAGCACTGTTGGCAATGGGGCTAATAGGGGGCTTGCCGGTATTGAAGTTCAAGGGCTTATCCAGGATGCAATGGGTGGTTGAGTTGGGATCAGGTGTACTTGCCAGAACTGCTTTTTTGGAAAAATTTCAAGGGATACTTGTGGAAGGGTTGAGAGTATTGATTGATCTTTTTGAGCTATGGTGAGGATCGATTGGGACTATATAGTAGAAGGGAATAGCCGTGAACGGGTGTAGAAGCAAACCCAAGCTGACCAAATGAGCTGGACAATCAGTGCAGCGGACCGCTGGGAAACACTGCAATGGACCGCTGGCAAACAATACTGGCATCAGGAATGGCAACACTTGAGATTACCAAAAGCATCAGGATTGATTGAGAAGACCTTGTAGAATAACTTCCTTTAATCCAAGTATGTTGCTGTGTCATAGGTTCATTGTACAGGTATGAACATAAAAGTATCCCCAGCTAGCTTTCCTGCTGATAGGTTTGGTGTTCCTCTTGCTTTTTTCACGCTAAGAAACTAAGAGGGAAAATTCCCTATAGCTTTTGGGGACTTAGACAATTTTTAAGTATCTTGTCCCCCTCATGTCTACAGCCCCTCCGATGTAATGGGCTAGGCCCAGTGTTAGCGCCTCGGCAACAGCACTGGCCTTGGTACCTTCAAATTGGGCATACAATCCCCAGCCACCTCTGGGGTGGGCCCTGCAACCACCAAAGCAGGAGTTTTAAAACTCTGCAAGTCCTTCTCTGGGACTTGCTCCTTATCAAATCCATGAAGTTCTAGTTTGCATATTGCCCTCAGCGGCTTGCCCCTTACATCCAAAGGTGTTAAAAGATCAACCACAATGTAGTCAAATTAAGAACCCTTGCAGGAGGTGGCTGTGATACATGTGTTTAATAATGACGTCAAGTTTCAGCTTCATTCAACTATGTTGTGTTGTTGGCCAAGACCACTTTGGAGAAATCCTCTGACACGCCAAGTCTGACCCCAGCCTCTCCACCAAAAGCCGCCTGGGCAGCTGCCCTACCTAAACGTGGGCCAATTTTGACACTAAGTGTGAGGTCACTGTAGGCAGGCAATTGGACACAGGATGGATTGGGGCCATCTGGGGCCAAATGGGATGGGATTAGACAAATCCTTGATGGTTGAGCCTCAAGGTTTGTGAGGAATATATACAGGTAGCCTGTGAGCCTCCAGTCCAGCTCCAGAGTCTGTCCAAGGGCTGGCTGGTACTGTTACGATCCTACGTCCCACGATAGGACGACAAGCAATAAGTAACCGCCAACCAAACACGGAGGCCTGGGGGAAGGCGCAGCAAGGCAAGGCCGCCCGGCCGGCGCCTAGGGGATTGCTCTCAGCCGAGCTGACACACGTGACGGAGCTCGTCAACGAGCAAGGTCACGTGAGTGCTCGTCAGCGAGCATGACGTGATGCTCGTCAACGAGCATCGTACCATGCTCGTTGACGAACCGCAATCCATCTGGATTGGCCAGGACCGACTCTGCTCATCAACGAGCAGATCTGGTGGACTGTATATATATGTGTAGGAACACAACCCTTATGGTTCGTGTTCAACCTCGTCAATTAAGTTTGTCATTGGATCTCAACCAACCTTTGAGCTAGACAGATTGCCTGTACTACTCATTGTTACCCCAAGCCGTCGTTAGGTGTTTCACCCAGGCGACTTACCCTACTGTTCCAGAGCCAGAGTTCATCCTCGAGAACCAATCGAATAGTGCTTACGAGCTTTGCTTAAAGTACGACTTCAACAGGTACATGTAAGGGGAAATACCCGTGTGTTACAATTTGTGCCTTAAGCAAAGCTTGTAGACACTAGTTGATTGATTCTCAGGGATGAGCAGAGGTACAGAAAGCCATAGGGGTTGACAGTCACCTAAGCAAAGCTTGGGTGGTCAGGGGTAGACTATCTGGGCAAGGCAGTAGTAGCCTTTGTAATAGTCAGGTAGTTGTCTAGTCAAAGACCATGGCAACTGGTTGCAATGAGTAGTACAGAGTATACTGTCTGGCTCAAGAGCAAGTGAGATTCCAATAACAAAGTTGATTGGCAAGGTTGAACACAATGCCATAAGGGCAGCGTGTGTACTTGCTATATACATGAGCAGAGGATTGCTCAGATTGCTCAGATTGCTTGGTACTGAGTATACTGATTGTACCAAGTATACTGCTTGTGTTGAGTATACTGACCATGCTGAGTATACTGCTTGTGTCAAGTATACTGACCATGCCAAGTATACCAATTGTACTAAGTACACCAATTGTACCAAGTACACTAATTGTACCAAGTATACTGCTCATGCCAAGTGTTGCCGATGCAGCCCACTGCTCAGGTCACTTGAGTTGCTCCACTGAGAGTGATGATCATACTGAGTATTGCCAACGCAGCCCACTGCTTGAGTCAATCAATACTACAGTTCCTTGGCTCCTCTTGTATTGTTGTGTAGTCCTGTTCATTCAGTGTTGTTGCAGGTTGCCCTTTGATTGTAACAGTATTGGCCAGCCCTCAGATGTACTCCAGGACTGGACCAGAGGCTCACAGGCCACCTGTATATATTCCTTATGAACCTTGAGGCTCAACCATCAAGGATTTGTTTAATCTCATCCCATTTGGCCCCAGATGGCCCCAATCCATCCTGTGTCCAATTGCCTGCCTACAGTAACCTTACACACAGCTCACTCTAATGGTGAGCCCTAGCCAGAACAGTACTATATCATCAGCCAGGCCTGACAACAAGGGGTACAACTTTTACCAGGTAGTCTTCACAGATGAGGCTCCTGCTCAGATAGGAGAAGAGAGGGGTATGATCAGAACCTGGTGCCGTGAAGGAGAGCGCTGGGATACCAATGTGTTACAATCCTACGTCCTGCAATAGGACGACGGGTAATAAGTAACCGCGAACCAAACATGGAAGCCTGGGGGAAGGCGCAGCACGGCAAGGCTACCCAGCCAACACCTGAAGGATGCTCTCAGCTGAGCGGTCACATGAGTGCTTGTCAATGATCATGACACCATGCTTGTCAACGAGCATCATATGGTACTTGTCAACAAGACACAATCTATCTGTATTGGTGTAACGGGATTACAGTGCTGTAGTGAAGTAGGCTGTCATGTCCCATTGGGACGCTAGCATGGTATGGGTGAGAGCGCATAGATAATTGGGCACACAATGGCCAGGGAACGGTAGCAATTAATCTTACAAGACCACCCCCCATTGCTACTGAGCTCGCTGTCACAGATACCCTTACAATTGGCCAGGACCAACTCTGCTTGTCAACAAGCAGATCTGGTGGACTGTATATAAGCAAGTAGGAACACAACCCTTATGGTTTGTGTTCAAACTTGTCAATCAAGTTTGTCATTGGATCTCAATCAACCTTTGAGCTAGACAGATTGCCTGTACTACTCATTGTTACTCTGAGCTGTCGTTAGGTGTTTCACCTAGGCAACTTACCCCTACTGTTCTAGAACCAGAGCTCATCCTCAAGAACCAATCAAATAGTACTTACGAGCTTTGCTTAAAGTACAACTTCAACACAATGTCAAACACAATTGGAACAGGAAGGACTGCTGCCTGCAGTTCTATGTGTGAGAGGGGGCCAGGTGGGGATACCAACTGCTCTCTGAGATGGAAGGATTGGTGGAAGGATGGTTCAGGCTTGTTGGAGATAAGGGTGTAGAGGAGACCAAGTGTGGGGATACCACAAGTGGTAAAAAGGATAAGTGATAAAGAAGGGATCAAGTGTAGGAATACTACAAAGGATCAGTGAGGAGTGAGTTGAGGAAGGAATTGTTGAGGTGAATTGAAGGAGTGGATTGAGTTTTGTATTGCAAGCATGAGTTATCTGAGCAGGAGGGCAGGCTGCCTTTATAGACAGACTGCTGGCTCCTGGAATGTTCTAGATACATTGGCATTTGTAATCATTTGTAATCATTTGTCAGCAACCAGAAGATTCTGTGTTGTTCCATGGGATTCCATGATGTTCCATGATGTTCCATGATGTTCCATGTTGTTCCATGATGTTCCATGAGGTTCCATGAGGTTCCATGAGGTTCCATGAGGTGTGACTGGGTGGATTGTTATTGGCTGCAAGCCATGTCAGGATGACACAGTGGTACACTAGGTAGCACTGACAAGGATTGCTCTCACGCTAACGTAGGCAACAACAGAGCAGCGGCAAGTCTTGGTTAAACTGAGACGGGAACAAGGCCGGCTGTCAGACTGCATATATGCTCTCACTGATCTCATGATCCAATGTACAGCAACAGAGCACGCAGAGCACTTTGCATGAACGCTCCCACTGCTCTCACTGCGCCATCAGATCACACAGAGCAGACGGATCACCACGCAACCACGTTTAGTATATAGCATGTAGGAACACAACCCTTATGGTTTGTGTTCAACCTTGTCAATTAAGTTTGTCATTGGATCTCAACCAACCTTTGAGCTAGACAGATTGCCTGTACTACTCATTGTTACCCCAAGCCATCGTTAGGTGTTTCACCTAGGCGACTTACCCCTACTGATCCAGAACCAGAGCTCATCCTTGAGAACCAATTGAATAGTACTTACGAGCTTTGCTTAAAGTACAACTTCAACAGCTACAATACTCGGAAGAAGCAGTATGTTCCAAGCCAGATGGACTGTCATTGTGGGGAACGTGCCTGTGGAGGTGTTGATGGATACCGACACCGTGAAGGTGCTGTTACAATCCTATGTCCCGCAATAGGATTGCAGAAGCAATAAGTAACCACCAACCAAACACAGAAGCCTGGGGGAAGGCGCAGCACAACAAGGCTGCCCAGCCAGTGCCTAATGGGTTCAGGCAGACTCACATGACAAGCTCATGAACAAGCAAGGTCACGTGAGCGCTCAATGACACAATGCTTGTCAACAAGCATGGTACAATGCTCATCAACAAGGCGCAATCCATCCAGATAGGCCAGGACCAAATCTGCTTGTCAATAAGCAGTATCTGGTGGACTGTATATAAGCAAGTAGGAACATAACCTTTATGGTTTGTGTTCAACCTTGTCAATCAACTTTGTTATTGGAATCTCAACCGCTCTCAAGCCAAACAGTCTACTCTGTACTACTCATTGCCTCCAGACACCACAGTCTTTGACTAGACATCTACCCCTGATCACTCCAAGCATTGCTTAAGTGACCAACCCCTTCTTCCTTCATGCTACACTTATCCCTGAGAACCAACCTGACTAGTGCCTACAAGCTTTGCTTAAGACATGACCTCAACAGGTGCCCTCAAGAAGGTTGTCCCATGGATCAAAACTCTAGAAAAGCAAGGGCTCAAGCGTGTGCTTCAACAGGATGGTGCTCCTGCACATAAGGCTTGAATTTCAAATGATTATCTCATTGTCGAGCATGTGGATAGGCTGTGGTGGCCAGGTCACTCTCTTGAGGTCAATGCATCCAAGCATGCCTGGCCTTGGATTTGGCATCACATAACAAAGGAATTCTCACCATCTTGTAATGCCAGAGAGTGTGAGGATCAGTGGAAACGTCAGCGGGAGGCCAGGCCTATAGAGGTTATCAATGCGTGGGTAGATGCAGTCCCAGAGCAGGTGCAGAGGATCATAAGAGTGGGTGGAGAGAATAACTTCCATGGGTGATTGTCATCCTGACACGGCTTGCAGCCAACAACAACCCTACCAGTCTTTATACTTGTGTTAGCACCCATTTGTCAGCACCCATTTGTCAGCACCCATTTGTCAGCTCCTATTTGTCAGCTCCCATTTGCCAGCTCCCATTTGTCAGCTCCCATTTGTCAGCTCCCATTTGTCAGTGTCATCCTGACATGGCTTGCAGCCAATAACAATCCAACCAGTCACACCTCATGGAACCTCATGGAATCCCATGGAACCTCATAGAACATCATGGAACCTCATGGAACCTCATGGAACCTCATGGAACATCATGGAACCTCATGGAACATCATGGAATCCCATGGAACATCATGGCATCCCTGTTGAAGTCGTGTCTTAAGCAAAGCTTGTAGACACTATTCGATTGGTTCTCGGGGATGAGCAGAGGTACAGAAAGCCATC
>NW_022985406.1:68682-191127 GCF_010093625.1 Macroventuria anomochaeta | reverse complement strand
TAGAACATTCCAGGAGCCAGCAGTCTGTCTATAAAGGCAGCCTGCCCTCTTGCTCAGATAACTCATGCTTGCAATACAAAACTCAATCCACTCCTTCAATTCACCTCAGCAACTCCTTCCTCAACTCACTCCTCACTGATCCTTTGTGGTATTCCTACACTTGATCTCTTCTTTATCATTTATCCCTTCTACCACTTGTGGTATTCCCACACTTGGTCTCATTCACATCCCTATCTCTAACAAGGCTGAACCTTCCTTCCCCTATTCATCCATCTCAGAGAGCAGTTGGTATCCCCAGCTAGCCCCCTCTCACAGTGATGTACTGACCTGCCACAATCAGGAGAGGTCATTTGTATAGTGCGCAATAGCCATCATGTTCTGTGGCTCGTGCACCGACCGATCGGCCAAAAAAAATGGGCTTCTTCGTACGTTCTAAACACGTTCATATGCCAAGCCCACTAGCTTGGGTTAACTTTGGCCTTACTTGATACAGGCTAGTTCATGGTCCGCCGCCCAAATCTCATGGTCCGATGACATGCTTCCTGCGCGTCCTGCACGTTAAGTAAGATGACGTCACGCTCGCTGAAAGGGGAACTACACCTCTTCCGCTCGCACCGCCTCATCAACCAGCCACTTCTTATCAACGGGCATCAGTCCACACCTTACCACACGCGGAACCCACTAACCTTAGACCCTATATCTCTACGAAAATGTCCTCCAGCGGTATCTCCGAGGTGTTGTTCAAGAAGGTCGATGATTACGTCGACTCGCTCGCCCCTCAGATCCAACCCCGCATTGCGTCTGAGCTTGAGCTCTTTCAACAGAAGACCATTGACAGCCTGGAGACGCAAGTTATCGATGCTTTCCGCTCGCTTTTCAATAAGGACAAGCCAGTCTCGTCGGATGGCAGCCGAGGTCCCTGGAACTTGAACGACGCTGCACCAGATGCTTACGGCGGCCAATCCCTTCCTTTCGCCGACGAGATCGCCAAATTGACGCGTAGCTTCAGCCAGATTTCCGACGAAGCAAGCGGCGACTTGCGCGATATCTTTGACCTCACTGAAGGCCATGGCGGTGCGAGGCAGACCCAATCTCGTGGTCTCGGAGATGATGATGGCGACTTCTCTCGAAAAGCTCGTGGCTTTCTTTCCTCAGCTCTCAATGCCGTTCAAGACAACTTTGACAACAATCAAGGCTCGAGTGGCCAGAATTTCGAGATTGGAGGGCTTCTTGGTATGATTAGCAACACCATCAAGGATGCCGCCCAGAACCCCGAAGAGAAGGCACGGCTTATCAGTCCCGAGATCAAGCAGACAGTCGGTGACAGGCTGCGCATGCAGCATGCACCTATTGCGGAACAATTCACTCGTATCGCCCTGGACCACATTAAGCGCTGGCTACGTGGAAACACGAGCACACGCGATCTTGGTGATGGTGCCAAGGCCGAGATTGCAGATCAAGTAGGTGATCTGGTGAAGGGTCTTGGAGGCCTGTTTGGAAGCAAGAAAGCTAGCAGCGAGGGTTCAGCTAGGGGCTTCGATGAGTCGAGTCGCGACGGGCAAGAACAAGGCAGTGGTGGCGGCTTCTCCAGGGTCCTCAGTGACAAGCTCAGCACAGGTCTTGCAAAGGTTCATAGGGAAGTCCGTTTGGAGTTCCGCAAAGTACTAGGAGAGATCGAGAAGCAATTGTTCGAATTGTTGCCAGACCAGTTCCAGCGCCCGCTCGAGAAGATCCTCGGTGGCAACCCCTTCGACTCTCAGCTAGATCGCGATGCATCTGGCCCGGCAGACCGCGGTTTCGGTGACGATATCAAGGCTAAACTTCTTAGCAAGGTCCGCGCCCTTGTGCAGAAAGTTCAAGAGACGCTCCGAGAGAGCATCTTAGGTGTCGTAAACGGCGGTCACCGCAAGTTCGAGCGCGAGAGCTGGGTCTTCGTGCAAACCACGGTCGAGCAAAAGGTGCAGAGGTACCTGCCCGACGTGAAGATCAATGTGCCGGATGACATCGGCAACGAGAATGTCAGCGTAGGCACTCCGACCTCAAACATACAGATGAGTGGAGGGTACCAGGCTCCATCCTCACAGGGCAACTTCCGTCCGGATCCTCCGCAGGACACATACAACGACCAGGGTCACGGCCAACAAACATACAACTATCCAGCGCGGTATCAGAACGACCAGCAGTACCGTGGTGAGCCGAATCGACAGTATCAGGACTACCACTCTCAACAGTATCCTCCCCAAAGTTCCCGACCTGAGCAATACGCACCACCTCAGCAAGGCTATTCGCAGCCAAACTACCCCCCGCAGGATCATCCTCAGCGCGATTACTCCCAGCAAGGGTATCGCGGCAACGAATATCCTCTGCAGGGGTACGAACGACGATACTAGCGACGTCACTTTAAGGTAGAGGGATGATTTACACAAAATGGGAAGCAACAGGTCTCTTGACCTCGGGCGAAATCCAATCTCCTCTGTTATCTCTTATCTCCGCAGAACATTCAGTGCACCTCAGCTTCGGTTTGCTTTGGCCTACGCATGACTAATTCTAATCTTTTCCGTCTTTACCGTTGTTCTCCTCAGTCGTTTGTCATTCGTGTCACCTTGGACATTTGCCAACCAGCTGTTCGCAAGTAACCCCTTCGACTTTAAAGCTCACATGATGCGACGCTCACTACCCTCTTGTCGCGTCTGAATCAAAAGTCTGTCGCAGCAAGAAGACCATTGAGTGATTCCGTTCGCCTGGGTCTATATATTCTGTATTCCTGGATGACAAAGAAATCGTAAGTCTTAGGGAAGGAATTGAGCAGCTACAAGCCGCCGGAAGGAGAGGCTCCACAATCCAAGACATACCTCCTCCCCAGTCTGTCTGAGGTCTGGGACTCAACGCACGAGTTGCCTCCCAAAGAAGGCAACGGACTCAAGATAATTAGCTACGTGAACGTCTTCAACCACTACGAATTGTGTTTCGATGTCCCCCGTCTCGTTCGACCCGACATATCCATATGCTGAACACAATACACGACTGGAAGGGCCCCATGCCGCGGGCCGAGGTCGACTACGCCAAACGAGGTCGATATCTAGAAGGGACCTGCCAGCGCGCACGAGAAATGGTGGACAGAGTCAAACCTCTGTAACAATAATAAGACGAAGCACTGGCTTAGCAGTCAGAGATGGGAGATGAAGGGATGGTGCACGGCGTACGACATGTTCTCAGGCCAAGATGAACGAACATGTGCTTTCTGCCCCTAATGGCTATACTTCTAGACTATATCAGTTCCTCTGTCACTGTGCGCCCACATACGCTCGAAGGTGCAGTGGATGCGTCGTACGATGGCACAGGAAGATACACCGTACCTGAATGCAACGTGATGGTACGCCTCATCGGTCGTCCTGCCTTAGGGGCAACCCCGGCGGCGATCGGTTTCAGGCACCCTGTCCGAGATCCTAGGAGGCAGAGACAGATGGCTTGGCTGGTCTCGGAGGATCTGATACACGAGAAAGGTTTGAGGAAATACCAGAATTGCCAGACTTCTGTCGATGCATATATTCCGGAAGTATAGAAGTTGGGTATAGGTATGATTATGCGGCAAACGAGTTCCAAGACATCATCTCTGCATCATAGTGATAATAATCTCGTACCTCTGCAACATGAACAAGCTCAGAACCTTGCCTCTCTCTGTTGGCTTCCCGTCCCCATTTCTCCCTTAGCATGAGCGTCCGCCTCCTTTTCCTCAACCAGTTCCAGCGGCCGATACTCAGCATTCCACATCTGCTCGCGGATCCACTCCTCCAGATCATCATCATTAGTCGGTATATCTTTCTCCTGAGCCAAATCGTCCTTGACAGCTCTCTTGATAACTTTGCTAGCAATCTGGACACTAATCTCGCGGACATCTTCTACGTCAGGCAAAAGGCCCGATCCGGAGCCAGTGACGACTGGGGCTGCGGCTGCTAGTGCTTCAACGGCGGCGACGAGGAGAGCGGGTGTCATGAGGCGTGTTCGACTGAGGATTGCGCCGAGACCGATGCCGGGGAAGGTTACGGAATTGTTGCATTCGGCTCGAGAATGTCAGTAATGGTATCGTATTGTTGGCTGGGACACGACTCACAGATCTCATACTCCTTGCCGTTGTGCTTGACAGGATCGAAAGGCGAACCAGTGGCAACCAATACTTTACCATCAGTCCAGTCGTACAGATCTTGTGGTTTGGCCTCGTGCAGCTTTGTAGGATTCGACAGTGGGAAGATGACTGGTCGGTCGACGTGCTTCGCCATCTCCTTCACAACTTCTTCTGTGAAAGCACCAGGCTTAGTCGACGTGCCGATCAGAACATGCGGTTTGACCTCCTTCACCACGGAAAGCAGATCGCCGTGATCCTTGCCTTCCCATTCGCTATCTTTACGAGCATACCCAACTTGAGCTGGTGTGAGTTGGTCCTTCTTGCCTTCCAGCAGAAGACCGGGCTTGTCTACGCACCTGCGAATTGTAAGCCTTCGTAAATCCGTAAGGGATATTGATCTGATGACTTACCAGATCTGCTTCCCTGCCTCCTCCGTCGACTTGCCAGTTCGCTGCGATATGGCGTCCTTGATCTGGTCTGCGATACCTGTGCCTGCAGTGCCGGAGCCGAACATGACAAAGCGCGCCTCGTCCCACTTGGTTCCACTGACCTTGAAGGCCGCCATGACAGCAGCCAGGGTGACGCAGCCTGTCCCTTGTACATCATCGTTGAAACAGGCAATTTCAGGCGTGTACTTGTCGAGGATCCTCCGTGCATTGCTCAAACCGAAATCTTCAAAGTGGATGTACGCTTTGGGGTATCGCTTTCTTGCAGCGTTGACAAAGGTATCAACAAACTTGTCGTACTCTTCGCCGGTGGCACGGGGTTTTCGCAGGCCAAGGTAGAGATCATCATCGAGCAGTTCCTTGTTCTGGCGTCTTGTTAGCATGGTTGCTTGTTCAAGATGGGACTCTAGGTACTCACGTCTGTTCCACAGTCAAGTACTACAGGCAGCGTCCGCGATGGGTGAATGCCAGCGCAAAGCGTGTATATGACCAACTTGGCAATGCTGATTAGGATAGCGCCGACGCCCTGATCTCCAATACCCAGGATCTGCTGGCCATCGCTGACTACGATAAGATCAATATCCTCAGGGTTGCCCCATTGCCTGATATCGTCTTCCACTCGGTCCACGTCACCAATGTTCAGGAAACAACCCTCGGGCTTTCTGAAAAGCCTCGAGTAGTTCGCAATAGCCTCTCCCTCAGTTGGTGTGTATATGACCGAGAACATCTCTTTCAGGTGATCGAGGATGAGCCTATAGTACAGAACCTCGTTCTGTTCCTTCAAGCTTGTCATGAACGTGTTCTTCGCGATGTCACTGGGTCGTGATTTGTATTGTTCGTATGCGCGTCGTACTTGTTCATCGAGTGTTTGGACATTGTCGGGCATGAGACCATGCAGCTTGAAGGTCGCACGCTCTTCAGCTGTGAAAGCAGTCCCCTTGTTGAAGTAAGGTGTTTGAAGGAGGGCATTTCCCTGGTTGTGTGTATTAGCGGCTGGAGTGCCTTCTGCAATAATCAGTTCCTACGGTCAGAGTGGTCTTCTGAGGCCCGGAAGTAGACAACGGTAAATGCCCGAACTTCTCGCTCTTCTTGTGCTGATTGGAGTGCGATGCCATGTTTGCGACAATTAGATGGTCTGGATGCGGTATTCTATGTGCATGTGAATGGAGGATTGAGGGAGGAGCTGCTCTGCTGGCAATCAGGCTTTTCATACGTGGGTACATATCAGGGCATTGATAGTGACAGAGAAGCTTCCACGTCCCCTAGTGGCCGCTTTCTTCCGCATGATTTGAGGTCTTCCATGGTATGAATACGCGTTCGTGAGTTTCGGCATGATGACGTCGTGCGTGCCCCCACCACCGACCTTATCGATAGCTCCTAATCGAAAAGGAGCGACCGCGTCCTTCGACTGGCAATCTGAAGCCTAGAGAAGCATGTATAAGCAAGACTTTGAATGATTCAAGATGAGTAAAGGCTGACGGGCTTGCCAAGTTGTTAACGAACAGTGTTGTGGCTGGCAGGCGTGACGCGCCAGGCGCCAGGACACAAGGCGCAAAACCGCCAGAGATGGCGGAAACCTTGAACAACATCAACAGCAGCTCCACCACCGATCCACTTCCCGTTCGGAAGATGCGGCATCGACATCACTTTTTGCTTGTCTGTGATAAGCTTTCTTTTAGGTCGATGGCCGTCTCCACCGCTCCTTGCCCTTCTTGAGATCGAGGCCACAGATTGAGCACGCGCAAAGACATTCTTGAAGACAAATCTTGGGCTTGGGTCGACCAGGCAACACTTCTTTCTGTTTTCGTGTCAAAAAGTTGTCACGGACGCTCCGCTTGTAGCCCGTTTCCCACAACTCCTCATAGCCTCCTGCACAGAACACAACGAGAGTAGGTATAAGTGTAGAAGAAAGACAGTAGTGGAGTGATGTCCAATTGAATTAGTCTGCATTTGTCGACGTTGAAGGTACGTAAGCAGCCACCTGTGGGCACATGCTTTTTAGGTCGAGCGAACGACCCCCGACGTGCATGTGAATCGATGGTATGTCCGAGGGTCCAACAGCAACCTGATTATAATTTACAGCCTCAGCCCCAGGACAGACCATAGCCTCAATTAGAAGTTCACAATGGACTGCTCAACAGCCAATGGAAGGATATCGAAAAAGACATGGGGCTGTTGGTTACAGCCTTGCGGGTAGTTGCTTGTTACGGCTGCGTCTGCATAACGGATATATGAATCGTGGGGTCTCCCGGACTGCACGCAGCACCATCCACCCTCAGCCTTGGGCTTTCGTCGCAATTCGGTGGAACCACTTTCTGCCCTCACGTAGCGACCGCAATCGTACAGTTCCTCGACTTCACTGGAAAGATAGTTTCGGGTACATGGCGGATCTACCAAGGCAGATCTCCAAGAGGGTCAGAGTCCAATTCCGATCTAAGAAGCATCACGGTAGCCCTAAACGCAGTTACCAGGGAGCTTCAAAAGCCTCAGACCCAGGCTCAACCACAAGCCTCTTCTTCTCCGGACTCCAGTCCAATCAGTCTGGCTGGAAACTGCAATAGGGTTGGCAAACAGCTACTGACCTTGCTGGAGCGGCTACGGTCTGAAAGCACGCACAGTTTTTGGCCAAGTTTTCGCACCGCCTTGCGTACTGTCTCGAGTGAAAGTGCAGTCGACAAAATTTCACGGATGCTTGACAATTATCGGCAGCAGGTATCGATGACATACTAGTCTCGCCGAGGTGTGTTATCATCTATGCTGCGCGCGTTTCGACTTCTGATCAAGAGGTACCAAGATCATAGAATAGCTTTCTTCATCGATGGCATGGACGAATTCAAGCGCAGGCCCTCGGATCTCACCGACTTCGTGATGAACCTCAGTACTCAGCAAACCAAAGTATGCGCAGCGAGTAGGTCATGGATCGTTTTCGAAGATGCTTTCTAGTGTCGTCCTCATTTGAGGCTAGAAGATTTTACCCACAGTATCAATCATTATGTCAATCCCAAGATGTGTTTCAGTCCAGGGTTTAGAGTTTTGCACGAGCTTGATTCCAAGGCAACCAGAGCGAAAAGTCTTCCGGCCTTTCCTTCTTTTGGGTCCAACTGGTTACGCAGTCTCTGCTCGAAGGTCCCTCAAAAGGCGAAAAGCTCTTTGAGCTGCAGCGCAGACTTCAAAGCTTACCAGAAGATCTCGAGGATCTGTTCAAGAAAGTAATCGAAGGTCTGACCGACAAGCACCTAGCAAAGGAACTTCAACATTGACCTGCGGGTATATACGGTCCATTTGAAGCAGCTGAACTACCATTCTATGGAACACCTAGACGACGACATCGTTTGGAAACCCGCTATGCGCGCTATCGGGTATGCTTTCCGAGCTGGTCCTGAATGTACGGATGTTCAGGTGACTTACTCAACAAGGTTGCAATCTATCTCACAACGACTCATTTGCTGGATGGAACCAACTACCTAAAGGAAGTTTCCCAGCAATGAGGAGGACCTGCGGAACACTGGAGTTGGGTCGTGATCCCTCGCCGCGAATGCAAGGGCTTCTTAGAGCTTGCCATACAGTACCAACTCATCAGCTTCGCGAATACCATCTTGAGATCAATTCCTCCATCAGAGGCTGCTCGAGAAGCTCCTAGGCTCATTGAAATCGCAAAAGACCCTGACAGAGACTTTCTCGATCGGCTAAGTATGGCGCAAAGTCCTGAGGACCCAGATTTGATGGAGTTTCTTCAGAGTTACGCAGGACAGTCTCAATCTGATGGGTAACTGCAGCTTCATCAAACAGATCGAGGTCGCGCAGGAAAAGATGTAGTCGCTTCTGCTTCGGTGGATGAAACTATGATGGAGATCCTGGACTGAGGTACTTCTTTCGAGCTTTGTATAGGTTGGCTGTCACAGTTCACAGTGGCGAGAAAGAGAGCAGCAATTCTGAAACCCGATCAATAATGTAACAGTTCTGAACTAGTACATACTACTCTATAGTTAGTTAGCTCACCTGAGATGAGACGCCTCATAAGCTCGTTGGCTCTCATCTCTAGACACAATGCAATCCCTCTCTTCCTCACATACCCTTACAAAAAAACCAGAATACAGGTAGATACATGCGCCGTTCGCCTATACGCCTTCGAAGAGGAACAGAACCAAGAGATACATCTCCCACGTCTTGTTGCCGGTTCTCCAAGTCATTACTTGATCATGACATCAAAACAAGTACTCCACCTCGGCTTTCCGCCATACTCCCAAACCCAGACCATCATATGCCTCCCCTTCCCCATATCGCTCGGCATCTTGACCGTCATCCAATTGCCCTTATCCAGCATGCCCTCCGTTGGGCTCTTAACATTCTTATCCTCAGGCCAGACAAATGCCTCTTCCGCAAAGCCAATCTCATGTAATTTGTTCTCTTCGGTGAGTTCCTTGATGTCTTCGATCTCAGCTTCTTTCTTGCCCTTCCAGTACACAGCTACCGTCCCCGGGTCTCCGCCGTCAACGTTCGCACCGCGAGAGTGCCCATTGCCGCCGAACATCAGCTTAATACTCCCTCCCGGCGTCGTGGTCGCCATGTTTGCATTCTCCTCCGTGAAATACGTCGGCGTGCGTTGGCTCGGGTGGCAAGCATGGGTATCGCCTTTGAACGTTTGGGCAGCGATGTCCCAGAGGTAGTTGCTAGATTCGTCGATCCAGTTTCCGGGGTTGTGTTTTGCGCGCGGCCAGCCTTTGCAGAAGACTGCGAGGCCGGGAGCGAAGGTGTCGACGAAAAGGTCGCCGGGATTTTGGTATTCGGTTGCGTTACCTTTCATCCATTCGAGGATGAGCTTGTTATCTTGGTCGGTGCAACCTAGCCAGGAGTGCGCGGATGCTGCGGCGGTAAAGCCAAGGATGAAAGGGAGAGATCGGACCATTTTTGCGATTTGGGTAATGAAGATCTGGAACGTGGGTTTGAGTCTATTCTACATTTTTTGGCTCGTATCGTATACTCTTTTATGGCTGCTCGTTGTTGCACTGGCCACGAAAGCTGAGGTTGTCCGTCGGACTTCGTTTTTCGGATTTGCGACGCACAGCGCTGTGCCTGGCGGAACACTGCACATTCAAGAGCGTCGAACAACACCAAGACTTCGCGTTCACAGTGCCCTTGGCGCTGTTCTGATCTTATAATCGCCCATGGCTTGTATCGCCTTGACAAATGTCGTAATTCAATTGTTGGTCTGGCAAAGCCGCAACTACAAAACTGCCTTGTCAGTCCTTGCGTCGAATGCCCCTATTTGACCAGAAGAATGTGACCTGGGCCAGGCAATGTTCGAGCAGATTGAGACCAGGTCCTATCTCAAAGGCTGCGATATCTTCAAGACAGTTCAGCACTAGGCGTAACGGCCTCTGCGTAGAGGTGTCGTGGTGGCAGGAGCGCACTTAGCCTTTGCGGTTCGTCATTGTCGTAAGCCGCGATTGTTTGTACCACCATGAAGATCACGGCGAATGTTATCTAAAGCTTGATAAAGTCAGGCACGCACCAGGCCAGCACAATCGGCGGTGTAGTAAAGCAACACCATACCTATGGCACAGTGTCGCCCAGTGCTTCGCCATATGTCCGTAACGGTCACAGAAGCAGAGCCTTCTATTCATGAAAATCAGTGTTTCGTCAGGTTTAGGGTAAGCTGACTGGTGGAAGTCCATTGCCAAAATTGGTCGCCGAAGGAGCACGTGAGGGCCGTGTACCATTTGAGAATGCCGAGTAAGGTGTGATAGCACTCATCGATTGCGCTATAGTCATGTTTGGTGGGAAGTAGGGAATATGTAGAGCGTTCGTGAGGTTGCATATCTAGCGCCGAAGCATCGAACGCAAAGAGGTTATGATCGTCCACCAAGAAGTTCCCAAGACATCAAACGTGCTGGGCAAGAAGCTTTGATCAACCTTGAGATGTGCACCACTTCAATCGTATTAGGAATTTCACCATGGATTTGTCTGGTACTGCGCGAATCGTCTTCTCGTAAGTCTTTCCTCTGCCTACAATCATACGGGGTAATCGCGTAGGTAAGGTCTCCCAGCTCTTGAACGTGAATCCGCAGATGTTCGTGAAAACGCTCCTGGCATCCTTCATAAGCCTTCTCTTGTCCCGACTTCCCATTGCAGAAACTTGACGTTTGCTTGGTACAGGTCATTACTGTAGTACCTTCCTCTGATAGCGTAGTCAAGCAGCAGTCTTGCGAAGCTATCATATTGTCGTCTGAGGAAGCGGCAGAACTCTTCATCGTCCATACCAAGGACGTACTGCACGAAACACGCATTCATGACGAAGCTGGGCGCGAGCACAATATCTTCAACCTCTTTGATGGATGGGCTGACAATGAACCCTAGAATTGGTGACAGAGATGCCGATCTTGGGGGGTCAAGAATTGAGGCGAGGTAGGCAAAGGTGATCGGATTGTCGATGTGTGCGGAGCGAAGGGATGTTTGAATTTGGTGTTCTCGACCCTGGCTTAGGCGGATGTCGCTCAAAACGATGATGGCCCTGCGGCCCACACGTTCACGGTCGATTCGATAGATCTCTGTCCCTGTTGGCGGACCGTTCCGCCCGGGTGAGGTTTCCTCTACTGTGTTGATGTCGATCTTGATGGCGGGGTTCGCATTGGTCGAAACTAAGTGTCGATTGAGATAAGCGACGAAATGGTTTCGCAAGCTGTGGGTGGCTGTAGGGATGTAACCGGATAGAGCGGCAACTGCAACATCGTCTGCTGCGCTCTGATTGCTTGTTGGTGTTGTCGTCGTGTGTTGCGCAGCCCTAGTCCCAGAGCCATGGGCAATGAAGGCCTTAGCGCATTCCGTGCCGAAACGGTGCGCTAGCCTGTCATCCCCGAAAACGTAGCGTTGATAGTCTTTGATGTTGAAGGGGAAAAGCACTTCATCTTCCCCTGTTATCTGGTGGAGGGAAAAGACATTGTCAACCATCGAGCTGCAGCAGCTCCGCTCAGGCATGGAACTGAAAACATCAAAGGAGCCATGGGTGGGATTTTGAGGACCATTCTAAAACCGCTTGGCGGCGCCTACCATGTAGCGAATGCACCTGCAATCGCTTTACACAGCCCCGTCACGTGAGCACTATGCCTTGAAAATGTATGCAGATCCCAGGGCAGAAAATGCCGCAAGACACGCAATTTCTGGGGCCTTCCACGGATCGTGCCTGAAAGTGTTGTAGTGGTAGGGCTACAAACGCCTGTAGCCCTGGCGATCACATCTCAGCTCGGTATCTAAACTCGGGCGTCGCTCACAACCTCTCAATGTCTTGATGCAATGCAGCAACATGCATCGCAACTGCACCCGCTTACCAAGGTGTACTTTGGCAAATATTCGATGATGCCGTCACTCTTGAATGACGCGCGGGTCAAAGAGCGGTGACATCCTTGTCCGTACCGGTAACTGCCAGAAAGCTCCGAATCTTGATTGAAGTGCACGGTCCTGAACATGAGTTGACCGGCGCCAGCGGAAATCTTGCACAGTTTCGCGCCTGATGGTAAACCGCATCAGCATTCCGGCACTGTGCAAAGGTGAAGATCCGTGAAGGGCATTGCATTGCTGAGGTATTGGAGGACACCGTGGATACTGGGAAGTGAAGTTACAGTACTGTCGACCATGTGGCCGACCACGAGAGCAACAAGCGAGCAATCGTGCGCCAAGCTTAGCAGCAGAAAGCTTGCAAGATGTGCCGCGGACCCTGTTGCACCGCTGATCTCATTGCTGTAGTTGGCCTTTGAACCACTCTTTAATCCCATCTTGCGCGTTGCCCTTCTTTGCTCCAGGAATCATAGTATCGACGATGGGTCCCACATGTGCTTCCTTTGCCGACTCGAGGAACATGGCTCGACTGGGATCACCACCTCCGTCTGCCCAGCCTGCCTTGAAGTTCTTCTCAAGCTCACGTATCGGATCAACGAAGACTTCGTAGCTACCCCACCAAATGAATGCGTCGCTCACGACTTGATGCATACCATTCCACCAAGACGAAGGGTTCAGGCAAGCTTCAGTCCAAGCGTCTCCAGAAATTGGACCTGGGTCGGCTTCAGGCTTGGAGGTATTCGCTTTATTCAAGAACATGGCACTCCATTTGCGCAGAGCAAGAGGCGCAAGCATGCTTTGGTTATCGTTTGGATATCTTACCCGCGTCCGAGTTTCCGGAGGTACCTTTTCACCTATACGACGCATTGAAGTGGGCCGACATTGAGTTTTTCAAACCCGTCAACGATTTGAGAACCGATGCAGCTGAAATTCAAGAATAAACATAGTACGACATGTTTGTCGACCATGCTTCTGTGGCCAACCCACCCGGTGAAATGCTCAAGCGACTGGAACTTCGGCAACCGACAACCCATCGTTCTTGGATTTAGACAATTTCCTTTAGTTCGGCTCGCTGTCAATCGGAGCTGCCTACGGACGCATCTATCTGCTGGCTTGGGATTGCCCGTTTAACACCACTAGGGAACGATGGTCGTGGCGGGTTTCTCGCCTAATCATTGCCAGCCCTGTGGTCGTTGTTGTCGTCACCACGCTCTTTTCTCTCGCTGTCATGGTATCGTTGTTCGTTGATGAGTAGTCGGACTCCAACCAGAAGGTAAACATCAGGGTGGAGAAGGTAGAGGAGATCATTTAGAGGACTATTGTGGTGGCTTTCCTTCTGGTGTACAGTTGTACAGTGCTGCAAGGGTCTACGTTGTGTAGAGTGCTTCATCAACCTGGCGCAGTTTCCTCCGGAAGTTTATCAGGGGCCATCTTGAGTCGGTATATCCCTCACTTCAGTGTTGGATGAGCGGCCTGAGCAATCTGCCTACATGTGATGTACAACACGGTGCAGGAGCTTTACACGCAATTTGACTTTCTACGCCAATATCAAACTTTGCAACCACATAGAATTCATTCAAAGCTGTTACGGCGAGGGACCGCTGGTAGAGTACGTTGGGATACTGCTCTGAGTTGCTATCTAGCTAGGAGAAGACGGTATATGCTTGTTCTGAAACATGCTAATCCAGAATAGTCTGAGCAGCAGCAAGCAGGCCTCATACGGACCGATTGATACCGCAACAAAAGCTCATCTCGGGGGAATGGGAGACACAGAGATGGCTCTTGGTGCTACTTTACTAGCTGCTGGATCCGTCTATGGCAGTGTTCACCGTCTGGCATAAAAACGGTCCATTCGCCACACAAACCGAAAGATGGTTATGGCGGGCTTCCTGTTATCATCATCGCTTGTCCCGGCTTCATGGCCCTTCTTTTCTCCTTGAAGGCCGTTTTCAAGGCTACGTATTGTTTCGTCATCGAAAGTCTATAGTCTTTACTAGGATGGTTACTAGGTAAAGAAGGACGGTCATGAGTGACGTGGTTATGGGAGTTGTTTGTACACCGTCGGGTCCTGCAATGTAGATCTGGTGCTGCTCCGTCCGATTGCCCCCATGCATACGCCAACGCTTCATAAAGACTGAAAGATCAGTGATTGCGAAGTGTATGCACAAATGTACGGCAGCATATGTCAGACCCTTTGGGCCCAGGGAAGAGCTGGAGTAGACGTATGTTGTCCGTTGATGGAAGCGGCGAGTAGCTGTACCGTTTCATCCTACCAAATGTTGTCATGAGAGGCGAGCCAGTGGAAGATCGGTCAACATGGTGGGTGGAAGATGAGTGGTGTTCAGATGAGGCGGAGGGTGAAGTTTGGGAATGAGAAGGCTGTTTACACAGCGTCGCTGTAGGCAGGGGCAGCCGTGCACACGTGGCGAGCTTGATCCTGTTTGTCACATCATGCTTATGCGATATCCCGCAATAAGCCTCCTCGGGCCCTTTGCGGTTCAAACTCTGATGATCTTGACTGTGGGTTTCCATGCCCAAGTACGTCTATGTCTATTTTTTGTGTAGAACGACCAATGGATATCAGAACTATCGTCAACATGCCTAACCCCAAACGTCCATGTTGTGAACAACAACCTCCTCCTCCTCCTCGCCCCTCTTGATCAGTCGCCCGATCTCATACACGCTCTCACCCTCCCCTTGCAGCAGCTCCAACGCCGCCTTCGCATTCTCCGGGCTGACAACAATAACCATACCCAGACCGGTATTGAACGTCCTCTGAAACTCGCTGTGCTCCAGGCTGCCCGTCTTCTTTAGCCACTTGAACACCTCCGGCAGCGGCCACGTCTTCGCATCGAGCTCAGCCGTCAGCGTCTTAGGCAGCATACGGGGGATGTTTTCACTCAGACCCCCTCCTGTGATGTGCGCCATACCCTTCAGCAAGTTCTTGCGAACGGCAGCGAGAAGCGGCTTAACGTAGATCTTCGTGGGTGTGAGGAGCGCAGTACCGATGTTTTGCTCTGGCGACCATGGCGCGGTGTCGTGGAAGGACAGACCACTGCGCTCGACGATCTTGCGGACGAGGGAGAAGCCGTTGGAGTGGACGCCGCTCGACGACATGCCGAGGAGGATATCGCCTTCCCGCATGGCTGCCGTGTCGGGGAGGATGGTCGCGCCCTTTTTGATTGCGCCGATTGCGGCACCGCCGGCGTCGTACTCGCCTTCTTGGTAGATGCCGGGCATTTCTGCTGTCTCGCCGCCGACGAGCGCGGCGCCGGATTGTCTGCAGCCGTTTGCGACGCCTTCGATGAACTTGGCTGCCGATGCGATGTCGAGTTTCGAGCAGGCGTAGTAATCGAGGAACATGAGGGGCTCCGCGCCCTGGACGACAAGATCGTTGACGTTCATGGCGACGAGGTCGATACCGACAGTGTCGTGCTTGCCCATCTCGAACGCGATCTTGACCTTTGTGCCGATGCCGTCGATGGCGCCGACGAGGATGGGCGCCTCTGCGTAGCCAGCAGCCTGGAGGTCGAGAATGCCACCGAAGCCGCCAATCTCGCCGTCTGCGCCGGGGCGCCGTGTAGATTTTGTGGAAGCCTTGATCTGCTGGACGAGCTGGTTGCCGGCATCGATGCTGACGCCTGAGGAGGCGTACGTCATGGCTTCGGCCTGTGTGGAGTTGAGGGAGTTGGAGACCGTGGCGCCGTCTGTGGCGGGCTGGAGGAGCTTCCAGTCGCATGTGATGCCCTCCTTCTGGAATTCGGCGAGCAGGTGGTTCGCTATTGAGTCGAAGTTGTCGGTCGCGAGCGCGAGGATCGTGGGACCGGCACCTGAAAGGCAGATACCGAGCAGACCGGGGTGTGACTGGGGAGTGACGGACTGGAGCATCTCCGTGAGGCCGGGGATGAGGCCACTGCGGTAGGGCTGGTGAAGCTTGTCCTGCATGGCTGTGTAGATCATGTCGGGGTCGGGAGGAGACTGTCCGAGAGCAGTGGTGAGGACGGCGAGCCTCTGCATGTTGAAGATGGCATCCTTGCGCGAATACGACTCTGGCAGGACGGCGCGAGCCTTTGCGGTAGACACCTCGAACTGGGGGATGATGCAGATGCACTTGATGTCCGACGACCAGGGGAACTTGGTGTAGTGTCCGATGTTGAGCGGGGGCTGTGGCGGCCGCAGACCGGTGTCAACACCACCAGCAGGCTCCGGGAGGACCTCGCTGAGAGGGATCTCGAGCCGCTCTGTGTCCTCGGGCGACAGCTCGTTCAGGTATGTGCCCACGAATCCTCCATACAGCGCCGCCGCGACGTTGTCCGGGTGGCGCTCCTCCATGAGGCAGTAGTCCAGCATGCGCGCCTTGGACAGCTTCAGGTTGCCGACCTCGTTCGCCAGGTACACGCCCGCAACGATGGCTGCCGCAGAGGAGCCCAGGCCGCGGCCCAGTGGTATCGGGTTCTTGACGTGGACGTGGGTCTCGGCCGGGAATGCGCGGACGCCATTGCAGCGGAGCACGTAGACGGCGGTGCGCGTGATGAGGTTGTCTTCGGCGACGAGGGGCACGTCTTCTGCGCCAACGCCCTCGTAGGTGATGTTGCAGTTGAGCGAGTGCTCCGAGCGGTCCTTCTTGCTGACTGTGACCTCGAGCTCGAGGTACAGGTTGAGGGCGAGGCCAATGACGTCGAAGCCGGGGCCAATGTTAGCCGACGAGCACGGCACCTTGATCAGAGTAGCCATTGTGGGTGTTGTTGGTGACTGGAGGCCGCGCGACCACTCGATGTGTGTCGCGCAAAAAAGTGACTCGCGCCCACAACGGCGGAAAATGATGGGCAGCGGGGCAGGAAAGTTCGCCGATCGCGGGGTTCAACACGAACCACCAAAACTCCACCCGTGCTGTGATCGTCCCATCGTAGCAGCCTCACCACACCTTGTCCATCAGCGGCTTTTCATCTGGAAAGATGGTCAACGCCATCGGACGGAGTGTTCGTGGGCTGTTGCTCTAGACCCTCGTTGTGCATGGGACAGGCTCTTCTAGCACGTGCACATGCTGTAGCCTAGCACCGCCCTTCCACGTCGGCTGTGATGAAGTACATTCGCGCCTCAGTTGGCACAAGTGCGACCAACGTGCGGCTCTTTGAGTCAGCCAACATGGCCGGAGATGACGTAGGAGGCCATGGAAAGACTTTGTCTCTGCTGGACTTTGGGCGACTTTGGGTGACTTTGGGTGAAGGTCAGGCTGAGACGCATGTCAGCGCCCTCTCCTCACCGACCAGATGCTGCTCACCCAGTGGACGCTTGGTCTGACAGCTCAGCGCCGTGCTAGTCCTCTGTAGCAGCATCTAACACAGTGGGGAGCTGTGCTCCTTCAAGGTGAAGATCACAGCGAGACACCAGGCGGCAAAGCAGGCAGCAAAGCAGGCAGCCGTGCGCCTGCCACCTTCACTACATAAGCCAGCCTCGTCGCTACATAAGCCAGCCTCGTCGCTACATTGACCCCTCGACTACTTCGCACCTGTTTCTTGCAGCGTCTCTTTCTCTACAGCGCCCATCTTCACCCCGTCAGCCAGCTGCTTCTTTTCCATTGTTGTCCTTGGCACGGCTGGTGCGAGACGGAGCACGGCGATTTGTTGCGCAAGCTTGCCGCCTACATCACCCTCACCGCTTACCGATCGCTACCTGTTTTTGGAGTCGTCCATGTCGCCCAGCATGTGCGAATCATCGGTCTCCGGTTCGTCTAGCTCAGATGAGTCGGACTCCCAGATCGAGACAGTCACCAACGGCGTCAAGCACGTGATCATCAACGGAGACAGCAAACAGATTGGCAAGCAGGGGAAGAAGGAAGAGGCAGAGGATGACGAGCCTTTCGATCCCGGTATGAAGCTTGGGTTCAAGAACCTCTACTCAGGCAAGGAAGACAAGAAAGGCCGGTTTCAGTGGCAGGACACGGTTCCAGAAGACATAGGCGACCCTGTAGAGAACAACGAGACCGCGAAGTGGGCTCTTCTGGTTCGAAACGTCAAAGTCTACAATGACCCCAGGAGGGTACTGTCAGTCCATTCGATCGTCGTGCAAAGCCCGCTGTTGAAGAAGTTGCTCGCTGGAGTATTGAAAAACTACCCTGGTGTCACAGTCGGTCTGAACCGCTTGGAGTTCTCAGGCAAGTTCGAACCTCTTATCCATCGGTGGGCGGAGCTGCAAGCGGCCATCAGCAAGCTCGGCAGTTCGACGGAAGAGCAGCGAACGACCAAAGAGCATGCGGAGTTGTTGCAGGGCATCCTTGTGAAAGAGTTCAAGAGCTTGATCGACACTTCGCAGGACATGATGAGCAAGCGAGTTATGAACTTCGAGCTCTTGTGGACTCTCTATCAGCCCGGGGCAACGATCTTTTCGCGTCAAGACGGCCAAGAGACAGCCCTGACACTGAACACAACTCATTACGGCCTGGACTCGAAAGGTATTCCATGCTTCTGGATCACAGGCAAGTACATCGACTGGGACGGCACAAAGTTCGGCACACAGAAGCTGAACGTATGCGTTCCTGTCTTCACTGGTACTCGCGCCATCGGCTCGCTGAAGGCATATCCAATTGAATATCATCATGATGCCGAGACCGTACACGAACGTCTCATCGCGCGCGGAGCTAAGGCAGAGGAGCTGGCCGGGTCGAACTATCGTGCGTATCACGGCGTTGCCTGGAGGATGGGCTCATTTGGTACGAAGGACAAGTACAACGTCAAGGGTCGGGTGAGTAACGGGACTACTGAGACAATTCAGTCATTGACTAACAAGCGTAGATCGTCATCGACACATACGGCTGGAATCGTTTCAACCCCGGTAATGCTGTGTACGTTACGCCACTGAGCCAGAAGGAAGCTGTCGCGGACGATTCTGGCAGCGAGATGGATGATTACGATGAAGATGGCGAGGAAGTTGACGAGAGTGAGGAGCATCAAGAGGAGGAAGATTACGACGGAGACGACGGTGGGATGCCCATCGATGGTCGCTTTGCAGATGAAGACGACGAGAGCACGCAGCCAGCGCCCCTCACCACCGAGCAGAAGCTCATCTGCACACCTTTGCTTCGCGGCTACAGTCTGAAAAACAAGATGTGGCTCAACTTCTTCGTCAATTGTGTTGAAGATATTGAGTGGCAGAAGGATGCCTTCGACCGCTTGGTGCTACCAAAGAACCAGAAGGAGCTCATCCTAGGTTTCACCGAGTCGCAGCGTAAGAATCGGGACACGTTCGACGATGTCATCGAGGGCAAGGGTCGTGGCATGATCATACTGCTTTGTGGACCTCCAGGTGTGGGCAAGACGTTGACGAGCGAGGCGGTCGCCGAGGAGATGAAAGTCCCGCTGTACCTCATGAGCGCGGGCGACCTAGGCTTTGATCCTCGTCATGTCGAGACCAAGCTTCAAGACATCCTGGAAATGTGCAGTCGATGGAACGCAGTGCTCCTGCTTGATGAGGCCGACGTGTTCCTCGAGCAGCGGTCACTGCACGAGCTTGAGCGCAACAAGTTGGTCAGCATCTTCCTGAGGGTGCTCGAGTACTATGAAGGTATGTATGAGACCGACCGCTTCCGCACACTATTGCTAACACCACCGCCAGGCACCATGTTCCTCACAACAAACCGAGTGGAAACATTCGATCCTGCATTCCAGTCGCGCATTCACATCTCGCTCGACTACCAGGAGCTCTCGATCGACTCGCGCAAGACCGTGTGGGAGAACTTCCTCAACAACTCGACGCAAGAGCATACGATCACCGAGGCACAGCTGACCGAGCTTGCCCGCATGAACATGAACGGTCGCCAGATCAAGAACATCCTCAAGATCGCGCGTCTGTTGGCTAGCAGGAAGGAGGAGAAGCTGAGTTATGAGCACATCTTGACCACTCTCGATGTCACGCAGCATCTGCACAACGAGAACCAGGCGAGTAAGCGCACGCAAGGTAGTCTGTATGGCTGAGAATCTGAACCTTCGTACTTGGTGAGGATCTGGAACGCAACCTTGCCTGTGGATTCGTCCCGGCTGATGAGCTGTCACAACTTGGATACCTCTATTGCTATCTGTAGGTATGAAAGAAACCGAGTTCATCCTACTCAGGACGAATTTGATGATCAAGACTATTTCGACATGTACCCTCACACTGAACAGCTTCCTTGCCAACAAGAATGAAGCTTGGCTACAAGCGGTCCGACTCAACCATGACGAACAGATCAAGGTGGAATGCACCATGGGACCACAAGTGCAAAGTTCCAACCATCTACATTCGCTCCGGCAAAGGCTACGCACCGCCCGAGTTCTCCAAGATAACCTTTCGCGGCGCAGCGTGTCAGGCCCGGACCGATTCCAGAAGTCATTGACTTCGAGTTACGCACGGGGCTCGACTTCGTCGTAGGAGTCGCGACTGGGAAGTCCACTCGACACTCTGCGGACTGCAAGATCGTAATGTCTACTTACACTCGGGCCCACATCTGTGGTCGTCTCTCTAAGGCGCCTCTCGGTATTGTCAGGCCTGTAACGACTGCAGCTAGCAACTGAGTTGTTGCCGTCTGGATTGGGAAAATGGAAGGGTACCATGTCGAGGTTGTGATGATGACAAATGGAGCGCACATGGATATGATTCAGACATGACCGCTGGATTGTTTGGCTGATGGAAAAGATTGGTGGAAGGGGATGTCGTACTGCAATGATTTCGTACAACCATCTAACCCGCTTACATGCATGATGCACTCAAGACAACTCGCGCACAAAGCGGACATCTCTTACCGTAGACTTTCAAGACGAGCGAACTGCAGAAGACACTGGATCTTCATACACGTGTTGTCTATACTTTCGTCAAAGGAACGTCGGTGCGCGAAATGTCCTTGATTCGTTGTGTCACCTACCTGCTTTCCCCCGTTACTAGAATGTGAAAGATCGCTACTTTCAGCGGGTCCGAAATCATTGGAAGATGTACTTTGATTCGTCTGCAGAGACTTTGACTGCTTCGTTGGGTCAGAAGGAGTCTTCATCGTATTCGACTGTCCCGGTCATTTCGCTACATTGTTGTCAATCTTTAGCGAGGCTGGATGGACGAGATGTTTTGCCCCAGATGGTACAACCGATTAGGTTCCTTGATGCGGGGGCGGAGAGGCATATCAATCATAAATCAACAGATGGACTTAGATAATTAGCAGGGTGTCAGGGATATTGTGTATGGCAGTTTGTCATAGACACGAGTAAGTGCTTTCAAGCCTAGATGCGAATTCGAAGTGACTTTTATTTCGTTACAGCTCAGTCTTGACATGATCGTCAGCCTAAGCTTGCTGCATACGACCGTTGTTTAACCTACGTTCTGTCAGCCACTCCCTCACACAACTCACAATTTCGCACCCATACCGTTGTAAGCAATACACTCAATCTCCACGGGCACACCCTTAGGCAGCTGCTTAACAGCCACACAGCTCCTCGCCGGCTTGTGTGCGAAGTACTTCTCGAACACGCCGTTCATCTCAGCGAAGTGCGCCATATCGTCGAGGAACACGTTGACCTATCCCGTATCAGCAATGCATCCCCTATAACTTCCGTCTCTCGTCTCTGATGACCCATATGTATCCGATGACGCACCTTGACGACCTTGTCAACGGGTGTGTTGGCCTCCTTCAGGATGGCGACGATGTTCTCGCAGCATTGTGTGGTCTTGTCGGTGATGTTGCCCTCGATCAGGGCGCCGGTCTTGTCGGCGGGTATTTGGCCTGAGACGAAGACTTGCGGGCCCGCGATGATGGCCTGGGACTGGGATGTGTCAGCGGTGTAGCTCTTGAAGGGTGTGATGGTATTGTGTTGTGCTGGGGGAGTTGCAGAGCTGAGGGTTGGATATAGAGGCTGTCGATGGCTGGAGAGACATGATAGCCGGGTCAGGAATATGAAGCCTTCGTCTATTCCTGCCTCAATCGCTTTGCAAGCTGTATACAACGTGCGTTACGGGCCATAGGGCCGTAGAGAGTGCTCGAGAAACACCCGAAGGCGTGGGCGAGGGTCGGCGGTATACGTACGTAAGGTCCTGCAACTACATTCTTGTCAGCAAACGTCAAGTATGTCTCCTCCACAGTACTCACCAGGGCAAGCCTCCTTAGTAGCAACGATCTTGATTCCAGACATCTTTCTCGTAGTCAATTGCAACGGTGAAGCTGTCAAACTAAATGCAGGGGCTGTTCGAAATGTGTAAGAGGAGAGCAGAGGCTGTGAAGTTCGAAGTATGCGTTGCATGTGTGGACAGTTTGACTGTGTTGGGTAGGTAAATGCAGATTATCGTCGGCCCCGCGTGTCATCGGAGCTATGACAGCAACCGCCGACGGGAAAGAAGCGTTGACGGAAGGGGAAGGTGGGGGTCCGATTGCGGAGCCATCCCTGTCGCATCAGCGCATAACACTCGCGGTCTTACTTGCTCGCTCTCCAGATCGAGAGTCGCGTACTCAGTTCAATTAGCCTCCATCACCGAGATTTTGTACTCTGCGATAATCGTGTATAGCATAAAGTATTTCTTGTTGAATATGTACATTGTTGTAAAGACAGGCAACCGTTGATCTTGTCTTTTCTGGTGACCTCAACCCTTCTCCGAGCGTGTACAAGAAACCCCCTTCACGTTCTTCAGAGGCTATGGACAAGTACGGTTATGGTTAAGTGACTGGCGTTGTTGAAAATTGAGCTCTGAGGCACGCTGTTGGATTCGGAATGACCATTCCACTGATTGTCTCTCGTCGGCAGAGGATGCTAGAGTCAACTTAATGAAGAATAGGGAATGCTTCCTTGTGCTTAAGACAGGGTCCTAGCGTCTTACGTAAGATAACCTGCTGCTCGTTAAAGGTAGCTAAAGGATTTGCTTTAGCTATGTTGTAATCTGGAGCTGCCTTGGCACTTCTAAACCGAGCTTGATACACTAGATGCATTCTAAAGTCAGATCTGTGAAGACATGTTCAGATACAGACTGATCGGTGTTGCCACCCTCATTAACATCTTGATTTTTCGCATCTAGCTTGCAAGAGCCTGGCTGAAAATGCAGCCTGGTGGTAGTCAGACTCTCGAAACCATGGATGTCGGGGGAATTGGATGGAGGAGTAGAGGCAAGCAAGATATGGCTGCTCGAAGGCCTTCACTGCTCGAATGAAAATATGTAGATCCTGGATCGGGTGGAGCTATCCATCTTCCTACTCGACAACCGTGTCTCTATCAGATGATCTCAAAGGATGGAGATAGTGTACTCTGCAGAACCTTGCTCTGAAATAAAACACTGCTCATCAACAATGTCTGTGGAGGCCGTCAGATAGTCAAAAGGCCCTATATCTTTCATGTGCGTAAGCAAGCACCCAAACTAGCCAGGTGATTTCACTGGGATCGATGCTTGAAGTCAGCTGCAAACTGATCTGGGACTACAGCGAACTCACTGTCTGTTGGACGAGTGATTCCAGTCTGAATGCGGCCTCTTCATCGACTGCCGCCCAAGGCCATGAAGGCTTCCATGTATCATCTTCCACAGGAGTACGACTAGGGAAGTAAGCCTTCCATGAAAGCTGATGCTCCAAGTCCTGTCTCCACAAGCCTGCAAGACAATGGCAATCCACTCGTTTACTTACGGTTTGCGCCAGGCCTGAGATGGCCACAAGTTTGTCTTTTCGGAAGGTCAATGAGCATAAGGAGTACACCTCCACGATACGTAATCACTGTGACATCTCCAGTGACATATGTCTGATTGAGCGACGGTAGGTTCGAGCGGACTCCATTCCAATATCCCAAGCTTGCAAATGTCTCTTGAGCTCGCTCCAACCCTTGATGTCAAGCCCCTCCAAAATTCCAAGGTCGCAACCCTCGAGATCGGCAGGTGCCCGTCCTAAGATTCTATGAGGATCGTAAATGTCAAGGATCTGTCCAGTTTCCACGTCAGTAGGTGAACTAGCCACCTTTCTTAAGATGCTGTACTCGCACTCTTTCATCCAGTTGTTCTTGTCCACCTCGCATTCTCTTTGACGCTCCCATTGTTCCCCATCACTGCTCTTCTCCAGTAAGATCTGATCACTAATAGTGCAGAGCCACTCTGTTTTCTTGTGCTTGGCGTCGGCCCCGGATCTTAGTATTGACTTCAGACGGAAAATGTCGGAGAAAAGAAATGTTCGGACAGACAAGCCACGCTCTTGCATGACCCAGCCCCGGCTGCTGAGTGGCGAGTTTGTAACGCCGCGCCATGTATCCATAGGGACAAGATAACACTCTTCTCTTCAGATGCTCCTCTTTTAGAAATTATCAATGAAGTGCATGGAAACATTAATCGTGGTGGAGACAGTGATCGGTATAATTCGCTTGAAAAACACTATCAACAAAGCTTATCCGAGAACTGTTAATCTATCAGTGTAACGCCAGGCATGAGATTTAAAGAGCTTTCGATACGTACAAACGGCACTCCGTCATACCAACACCCTGCGTCATCTTCAGTTGTTTCGCAGACGCTGTCAGGCGAAGTCATTGTGCGGTTTGGCCGGAGCAAACTGTCCGGCAGCGAAAGCAAGTAATGGGAGTGAAGTGGACATCTGCGACCAACAAAAGATTGCTATGCGAAATACACTATTGTAAGTTGTAGCTGTGTTGATATAAATGCCTGGGGTATGAGACCGGGTGGTTCGCCGCACCTCAAGGCTTAAGAGATGGTCATGTACTCTGATCGAATTGAGCAAAAGTAGTTACACCCATGGATGAGTGTAAACGTGTAGAATGTATGCGATATAATCTGCGCGTTTGTTGTTGACACCCGTCTGGAGGTCGACAGGGCCAGTGGGGCTGCCGAATGTGGAGGAAAGTGTCGATGACCGGGCCATCCCTGTCGTGATCATGCTAGCGTGCTGTCAGATGGAGGGGTAATACAAAATAATTTTTCTGTGTCGTAGAATGGTCGAACAGGAAGGTACTGCGATGATGGAATGTTCTCGTAACATGATGTTGGTATATACTGTTCTCCGCAGCAGACTTGGCAATACTGCTCAACGAAGCGGAGCGTGTAGATTCACATCCATCCATGGATGCATAAAATGTTGAATGGGCACAGGACCTTTTCCAACCCGTGCCCTGAACCTGCGAACGCCTTCCCATGTAACCCCTATCCCTTCGTCTATAGCGTGATATATGTATTTGGAATCTTAGCTGCTGCCAAGTTTCTCCTCTTGGCCAGAGAGTAACGTGTAAACGGGCGCGTTGAGCTTATCGCGGCCCTTGAGGAAGTCGAGTTCGAGGATGAAAACGTACTCGAGAACCTTGCCGCCGAGCTTTTCGACGAGCGAACCGGCTGCGGATGCGGAGCCACCTATTATTATTAGCATAGCAATTCTTGAGGTTCGAGTTGGAAGGCTCAAGCTCACCAGTCGCAATGATGTCATCAACAATCAGCACCTTCTGCCCCGGCTTCACAGCGTCGGCCTGCATCTGGAAGAAATCCGCACCATACTCCTTCATGTACTCAGCGGTCTCGCAGGGACCCGGGAGCTTGCCCCTCTTGCGAACAGGCACGAACGCAGCGCCCAGTCGCAGCGCCAGAGTCGGGCCAAAGAGGAAGCCGCGCGCATCGAGGCCAACAATGACGTCCGGCTTCTCGGTGAAGGTCTGCTTAATGTGCAGCTCGAGCGCGTGGATCAGCGCCTCGAACAAGCTGGGGTCCGCGAAGATGGGCAGAATGTCCTCAAACAAGATACCGGGCGCGGGGAAGTCGGGGAACTGGCGCAGCGCGCCCTTGAGCTTTACTTTAAGACTGGAGAGTTCGGCGGAGGCGGAGGGACCGGGGGCGGAGAGCCTTCTTTGGGAGGCATTGCTCTCGAGGGTGGGGTCTGGCTTGCCGGCAGGAGGGTGGGCAGCGGTGGCCTCGCCTGCAACAGGCGGATTCGCGGGTGTCGTGGAGTTGACGGGGTGGCGGTGGTGGGCGGGGGAGTCGTTTGGCGCGGACATGGTGAGAGGGGGAGAAGGGAGTAGATATGTGGGCGGTGGGATGAATAGGCAGACGCAAGGCAGGTGAGAATATCGGCTTGATGATGGCGCAAGTCCACGAAAAGTTACTGCTTGAACCCTGAACTAGCCTAGATGATGAGACTTGACAGGGAAGTGAGAGGCGCTAAGGGCTGTTCGACACCACACCTCGACGAACTCGACGCTCGAAAAGCGAGTCCGTTCAACCTGAGCTGCAGCCAGCACACCAGGAACATCGCTAAAACGTACTCATCACTAACATCGAGGAGCGCTATCACACTATCCGTCCGCCGTGCCACACGCTTTGTGTCGAGGGTGGAACACCGATAAGCAGCCATCATATTGTACCACCAAGAACCATGCTGGCTAGACTGTTCGCTCCCGAGCAAAGCGAGGGTCCAGTGGCAGCGAGGGTCCAAGGATGTCATGCCCGCTTCACATGTTTCAGCGTGGTATGACTCCTCCCCCGGCAGTCGAGGTGTGAAGCTCCCAACAAAACTCGCAAGTTCACCGCTTTCCGTTTCCTATGCGGGTAGCTCTGCGGAACTACCTGCATGACACCCGCTGCCGTCAATATCGAGCCTTGTACTTGAATAACGAATCATAGTTTCAGGTCGATGGGTGAGGTGATACCCGTTTACAGAGCTGCAAGGGCGCGCAGCGAGGAGGTTCGAGACGTGAGTATCTATTCTTGCAGAAAGTTGGTTCTTCGTACACCCGTCATTTCTCCACAAAAAGCACGCCACCATGCAGCCGCACACTCGCCGGCCTTGACGCACCGCAGGCGCAGAAGCTGATGTGGAAGTTGAACCGCTGCGCTAGAAGCTTTTCTTGCTTGCTAAACACATGTGGACGGCTGACAGCTGAGACACGATGTCGTGAAAGGCTTGAACGGGTGATGTAGGAAAAGTTGCGGGATTGCCCGAACGGGCTAAACTGTTAGTGTGGTGGACTCGCGAATACCTCCAGGCGTACACGGGTACCTGCCTCTGTACTTCAGTCTCGAATTTCGAGTACTGGTCCATGTATGTCTGTTTCTGTTTCAGCAAAATCTCCTGTAACGGGTCTGCTTGAACTTAGTCAACGTTTCCGTATGTCACCACGCTGAGACAAGTCCACGAGTACCTGAGCCGTCTCACAGTCTCAAGTTGCGAGCACTTCTATCGCTAAGATTTCCATTCCATGTACGCCCGTTTCTAATTCAGTAAGCTTTGTTGGAACAGATCTGTATGAACGTGGTCAACGTTCCCGTTGGACATCACACTTGGGCCAGTCCACAGGTACCTGCCGCTGTACTCTGGTTTCGAGTACAGTCCAATCCTCACGTCTCCTTTCGCATGAACTCGGACCCATTTTTATGTGCTCTGGTGTAAGCACTCGACGTAAACATACCTGCTATCCCTTTCGTCCATCAATCCCAAACGTCAAGTGCTACACAATGGGACTTTTTGCCCCTCTTGATCGATGAATGCGTCTTCCACCGATCGAAGTTTCACGCGCGATAGGCTTGGTCCTTTGACCTGTCTCTTTTCTCAGGATGATATGTTGCCCTTTCCTTTAGTGGGTGGTCGTTACCAATTTAGGGCTAGCTCGTGTTTACCAGATGGTCACTTACCAAAGCTTTCATCCATCGCTTCTATTGTCCACTCCCTAAGTTCGACAAAGCTCTCTTCTATCAGGATGACGCTCGCCTCCTCTCTCCCTTCGCGTCATTAGATCCCACACCGAAGTCATCTACCGCTACAGTGGCTGTAAACTGCTGGTCCTTCCAATCATCGACAGCTATCCACCGATCGTCCATTCCCGATTATATGGCCAGTAACTCTAGATTCATCCCCAAAAACTTCAGGCTCTTCCTAAATACTTCCGGCTTTCGAAACAAAAGAAGAGTCTACATACAGCTGTAGAACTTGCTGTTCCTGGAGGACGTTTCGTTGCGGTCTTAATTCCCTCGAACGCTTCGTACTTTGTTCCGACCTTAGTTGCTTCCACTTCATACGTCCGGTTACCTGGGATGAAAAGTAGGTATGCAGGCCGGTTACCTCGAACATATCGTATCTTGGCCCACCAGATCGCGCTGTGGCTGTTTTGGCATTGCAGCAGGACCTCGGTGACGTTGCCGCTTGTAGTTGATGCAGCCGTATGGCGGTCAGTGTCGTGTAACTTCCAACTTAACTCCAAAATTTTACCTTTTTCAAACTCGAACAATTCGGGATACACAGCCTCAGCTTCCGGCAAGGCCAGCACGTCATGCAAGTCGCCGCGTCACCTTCGTGACTTCAGTGGCAGACTTCATTGTCTTCCAATTTTTACAATGCGACAGTCTCACGTCCTCATGACTTCGCTCGACAAAGTCATCAGGTCTGCCCAAATCGCTGGTAACAAGACTGCCAGTACCCCACCCCAGATTACCATTCGGCCTGAAGCTCTTCATGTGGTCACCTCCATGCAGCGACGGGAAGTCAGTCTCAAATCCATCCTCCCTGGCTGAATTTAGTAGGCATCTAAGAAACACAGACGGGCCCTCGCAGTCTTGGCCTGGCCAAACCCACACGAGCCGGTTAAGGACGTTATCTTACTACAACCGCGCTCGCTGATGAACACTCAACTTGAAGCCCCGGGTGTCATACCACTTCACAGCCTCTATAATCTTCTTCCTGGACGCTGGCGCTGTCCTCATCGGTAAGATCGTGGCTGCTATCCTTCGCTCGTCAAGGGAAAGGTAAGTGTGCCAGAGGAGACCTGTGTGGCCGAGATGAGGTGGGTTGAGAGTTCAGGTGTAAACGAGGATACGGCTCTCGCAGTCATTTCGTAGCATGGGAGGGCGGACATTGGGCGCACGACGAAAAATACGGGTGCGTGTGTGCCTTGGGAGGCAAGTTGTTCTGCAAGGAGGAAGTAGTGCTTCGGAAGCGCGGTTTTGATCGAGCCGTCGAAGGTCATGTGTGATGGCGTGTGTTCCGGCGGTTTGCTTTCTTCGGTGGACTGTTGAGTAGTGCCTTCTCCATTTTCAGCCTCCCATAAAAGCTTGGCGTTGGCGTTGCTGTATTTTCTTCTCCATGTTCCTTCTCCATGAAGTGAAACCGCCTTCTCACTGTAAGGCGTGGGCAGCTGCTCATCTCCTTCTTGCTGTCGCCGGTCGCTTGCATTGTTAGGAACAGTATTTGTACGGATCAATGAAGCAGACCTTCCTTGCCACTTCCGCGTGGCGCTTTCAGCTACCCATACTTGTGTCTTAGCACAAACCGCGGTGTTGGCGCCTGATGTAGGCGAACGATCAAAGTTGTATATAACTTTTGTGCCCCATCGAGCTTCACTGCCCGGCAGGTACTTGCCGCGGCCGTTCTCAAATCGGCAGTTTGTCCAAAAACAGCTATTGCTTTTCAATTCATTGATCTGCGAGCTAGAACTTTCGTTGGGGTCATCACAACATGCTACGAACATCTAATACAACAACAGAGGCAACGGTACCTTTTGATCTAGCAGGCACATTCTTCATAGCCATATCGACCTGTTGCTAGAGTCTTTTACCGGTTGACTTGCATCCACCAACCACGATTTTTCCCTCAATGCAGGAACTTCTCTTCTAGCCACACCTTAAGCCTGTCAACAGCCTCCTCCAGCTTTTCATACGGCACCCAATATCCCGCATCAATCAACTCCGTCTTTGTATGATTCGGCAACAGCCCCTTCTCAACCAGCGGCTCCGCAGCCTCAGGTTTGCACACCGCATCATCCATAGCACTAATATACAACGCCGGCACGTTCATCTTGTCCACGGCCTCCGGTAGCTGCTTGTCGACCTCATGCTAGTGATTATCGTTCATGGCCACGTACCAGCACTGCAGCGCTTCGAAGCCATCACGTTGGAAATGCTCGATGAAATCGGCTTTGAATTGTGGGTCTAGGTTTTCCTGACATGCGCAAGCAACACAGAAGGAAACACATGCTCTCACGACGAACAGTCGCTATCGTGAGGGTCTATCATGTTACTTCGCCGCCGCGCGAGCATCTGCGTGTATGCTTCCGGAACGGCCAGGGAACTGGTATGAGGCATTGCGATAGTTCGAAGAGCAATTGGGAAGGTGCTCGGTGTTTGGTTGTAGTTATCACTGTGTCGATAAAAATAGAGGTTGATGTAAAACCTTCGAGACTTCAGCGGCATCATTCGACAGGTCATCAAAACGCGCTAAAGGCGCGTCGCACGTGAGCACAACATTCACGCTCAAAAATTCAAGTCTGTGTGCGTACAGCATTTTCGTCGAAACAGGCGTTAGCACCAAGCAGCAGCAAAATGTATGCCAATACCGCCAAGTCATAGAACAAGATCTCGACCTGCTCGCACAGCTGAAGCTTGAATCATGGCCCAATCACAAATTATCTCCGCGCTGATCAAGTTTCCTCACCCTTGCGCCCATCACAGCTTCACCGCCAACACCTTCCAAAGTCTGAGACCCCCACAGTAAAGTGGTCGAAAGATGAGCGGCGGTTTTCACATCAGAGCTTGTGATGTCCCTACAGCCCCGCATTTCGCGCAATTCCTGGTGCAATGTGACATCCAAACGCGCTCGCACGACACAGCTTTCGGCAATCATGACTCGCCAGCGCATCTCACAGTCCCGTGTTTCACACACAGGGAGCCCGTGATAGCACCCTGCCAAGCCGGCCAGTGTCTGAATCAGAGCTGCGCATCACCGCTCCCACTGCGCAATCATAATCGGTTGGACTCGCGTATTGCTGCCTTGCCCTTTACAGCATCGCCATAAATGTGCCGTTGGACACACAGCGCCACCTAAAGATGTTCAAACGCCAGGTCTGGATCGCATATTTTCTATTGGGCGGTGAGATGCAGAAGAGACGGTCAGGGATAGGGGCACGCAACATAATATGAAGTGCTCGCGTGTTGCAGTCTTGAACGCGAATAGCTACTGGTGTTGACCTCTCGCTGTCTCTTCGTACATAACAACAATCGATCGTAATGGCGGAGAAGACGCAGAACACGGCAAAGGTGTCGAATGGCACAAATGGTGCATCGACACGGCCACCACTAAAGAAGCAAGATAGCGACAAGGATTTCGACGACTACTTCGTACGCCTTCTCTGATAGATCTTTTCTACCCAAGCTCTAAAGTCACTGACAACCATCAGATCGGACCACGCGACCTTGACCACCACTCGAAATGGCCTGTCTTCCTTCGCATTCATGGCAGCGTGACACCAGAAATGGTCCTGCCGCTGCTCTTTGTCGCCGGGTGGTCGAGCATGATCACTCTGATATCGAAGTTCGTACATAACCGTATGTGTCTTCAATTTTTCATCTCTGTACCTGGTGAAATACTGACGATTTCCAGTCGGTATCAATCAGCTCCTTCTTACCGTCCTCGGTTTCGTCGTCGGTCTCGCCCTCAGCTTTCGTAGTTCCACCGCCTATGAGCGCTACAATGACGGTCGCAAATACTGGGCGCAACTCACTCTCACATCTCAAAACCTCGCACGCTTGATCTGGATCCACGTCGACGAGCGACACGAAAATGACGCCGAGCTCGGTAAACAAGACCTTCTCGCGAAGATCAATTGTCTCAACCTGATTGCGGCCTATGCCGTTGCGCTGAAGCACAAGCTCCGCTTCGAACCATACATGCATTACGACGATCTCCAACACCTCGTCGGTCACCTAGACACATTTGCACGCGACGCCGACCGACCGGATGACAAGGACAAACGAAACATCTTCAAGACTGCCGGTCAATTCCTCGGTCTTCCTATGGCCGAGTCCAATCCGCGCAGACTACTCAAACGCTCACGCTTACCACTCGGAAATCTTCCTCTCGAGATTCTCAACCACTTGAGCGTATATATGAAGTCCATCTACGACAATGGCACCTTCAAAGTCTCCATCTACCAGACGCAATCCTTGAACGCCCTCACCACCTTCAACGACGTCCTCACAGGCACAGACCGCATTCTCAACACACCTTTGCCAATCGCATACAGCATTGCTATCAGCCAGATAACATGGGTGTATATTCTGTTGCTACCGTTCCAGCTGTACAAAGCTTTGGACTGGGTGACAATCCCAGCGAGCATCTTTGCTGCATACATCATTCTAGGTATTGCGCTCATTGGACGCGAAATCGAGAATCCTTTCGGCGAAGACGTGAATGACCTGCCACTTGACGCGTTCTGCCTACAGATCAGGAAAGACATCGATATCATCATGAGCAAGTCAGCGCCGAGCATTGAAGAAGTGGTCATGCATCCTGATAACCAGCTTCTGTACCCATTGAGCAACCTGGGTAGCGCAGCGTGGGCGGCGAAGAGTGTTAGTGAAATCAGGGATGCCCTGGCAAGCAAGCCTGGACTACACTTCCCGCTAGTTGAGCATGACGAGCACCCGAAGCCGAGTCACTCGGTAAGCACCGCAGTGCACCGTCGAACAACAAGCGACGATCGCGCGGAGATGGGCGAGGCGGGCCATGGTGGTCAAGGTGCTGGCGCAGGTGATGGTGGAGACTAACTACGAAACAAGGTTGGTTTCTTGAGAATTGTGGTAGTCCCATGCAGATGAAAGATTCGACATTCTTTTGCTAATCTTGACACGGTCGTCATGTAATCCAAGCTGGCGAATAGAGAGAAGTTAAAGGATTCTCATGAGAAACTTTTCACAAACATTCACATGCCAAAACTCCAAGTCCCATCACTAGCTCACTCCCCTACTTACCATCAACCTCCTTCTCCCTGGACACCTGCAGTTCCAGAACCTCAGTGCTCATCAAGTGTGATCTCTTTACCTCGTTCTCCGGAATTTCAGCTGTTCCTTGTGTCTTCTCCCTGCTGCTCCAATGCTCAAGCTTCGGCTGACCGGTATTGTGTGATTGCCGTCGTCGGTAAAAGAGGAACGTTGCAAGTACAATCAGCAAGGCAGCAAATATTGTGCTGCCAGTGATAATCCCAGCGAGAGATGCTTTGCTCAAGCTGCTTGTTTTCTGGTCCTGATGCGCGCGTCCTTGGCCGGGATTGACACGATCTTCTGTCCGTTTGAGGCTAGGAATGCCGCTTGGTGCAACGAAAAATCACCCCGTTCGAAGTTAACGATAACATAGGCCTTCTGTATGAACGCTCTGCCCAAGGTAAATTGCGACGCGTTCGCCGCTCGACGGATGGAGAAGTAGTTCCTTGTGTCGATGTAGATGGGCCATGAAGCCTGAAGGTCGAACGCCGCGTACGGCAAGTTGATACTAATGATGTCCGCGAAGCTAGGGGAATCGTGAAAAGCAAAGATGAAAGATGGGTCTGAGCTACAAGCTTAGCGTGGGTATCGGAGCTCGAAGAACGGTGCGATGCGATCGCTTGTATCGCGTGGGAGCCAGAGGTAGGGCATGATAAAGTCCAGATTGACATAGGCCTCCTCCTGCAGGATAACCACTGAACCGTTGAAGGTGTGCTCCGCTGTGACTCGTTGCAATTTGAGACTTGTTGGTTGTGTGTCATCCTGATCGAACGGGAAAGTAAAGTTGTTCGGTTCGAATCGACTCTCATCGTATGCGCCCAATGTGAGACTGCCAAAAACTTTTGGGGACCCTAGGGTTGTCAGTACAAATCAGGAAGTTTTGACTGGCAACTTACTGTAATAAGCGCCCGCATTGTAGGCAATTCCCCAAGGGGCAAGATCTGGAAATAGGCAACCCCCTCCGAGGTGTCCGGGCCCGCCAGTTTCCTAAAACCTGGAATGATGCATTCCGTTCGTCCATGAATCTTAGAGCGGGAGGGATTCTCCGTTGGGCTTCGGTCTTCGTGTAGCAATGTATGAGGGTCGGTTGTAGACCCGTAGCGAACATCCAGCCTGGGATGGAGTCCTTGCCGCAGAGGACTGATACAACATTGTTGCGGTATCGGTCGGTCTGTACAAGGTTTGACTGTACCCCTGACAGACTACCCTAGTCTAGTGTGTGACAGGTCGCTGGCCTAAGGTCAGGTATATAGTTGTCATTTCTCAGCTAGACAACAATTCGGCGCTGTATTCCATCAACCCGATAGTCCTACGTTATCGTTTACCGTAGCTATCAGTATTCTACAGTGGCCTACGCCGCAACAAACATTGGCAATTGCTGCATCCTGAATCACATATGGGACCGTCAGTATTTATGGCATTGATCCTTCCTTTGATGAGCGCTCCGCCAAACCCGCCGGAACCAAGGACGACTCATAAAGGCTATGAGAGCTCTCTCGGTGAGGTTCATTTTAGTTGCGACTGATTGCCATTCACCTACGTGTGGAGGATCATGCGCAAGGACAGTACGGCACATTTCTAGCACGGAAAAACTGTCATCTGCTTCTTTACCAAGCCATATGCTGAGGCCAAGAGCGAAAGCATATATCCTAGCCATGATTGAACCCGGGATCCTCATTCTTCGTCATCTTTCTGGTTGATACAAATAGCATCAATCCAAAATGTCCGCGGTAATTCTGGATCTCTGAGCTGACGCAAGGCTCTGTACTGATTATTAGTGACAGCAAAGGAACGGTGTTTTGAGTCGCCATCATTCTTGAGCTGGATTGTGTGGGCATCGTTCGGATCGCCCCAAACATATGAAAGTGCCTCATAGGGTCCAGAGATCCGCTCATGCCTTATGATATACTGAAACAACAGGCGATGATGCCCAGCCGAATTCGTAGAAGTCGAATGGTGTTCGGCTCCGGTGCAAGGCTTTGTGCTTGTACTTGCACCAGGTTGCACCTTCCTTTGCTGCCATGCTGCGGAGATGCGAAAGTGAATATGTGGCTGTTACCGAATGATGTGAGTTGCATTGTGCGGATAGCGTGATTATCAAGAAGCCAGTTGCTGGCAAACTCTTGACTACAGCTTGTCATCACGTGCAGTCAGCCTCGGCTCCATCACATCCTTCCATGCAGGTTTGTGGTCACAGTATTTGCAGTCCGCGGAAGATGATGATATCGCGGGGCAGGGCAGGCAGACCCTCGGCTTTTCAACGTCAACGGTATTCTGGAATCCGGAGCCGATCTAGATACCTGCCAGCCTTGTCGGCTTGGAAATCTTCTAAAGAAGGCATGAAGATGGGGAGGTGTCCTGCGAGTGTGCATTGCGAAGATTCGCTTAAAGTCGATATATCAATCATCAGCACGCTCCTGCCTGCATTGTTGTCTTATCTCAGTTTGGCCAAATGCAACCTTGAAAATATCTTGCTTGGTTGAGCCTACAGGTTCGGTATACACTCTTGGCTTCATTACATTCATGGGCTACGACATTGACCATCCCTCAGTGCAACTATTTTCCAGCCATCATCTCCAGGAACTTGTCACCAATCGCATTCGCAGCCATCGGGTTGTCGCCAGTGACAACCTCACGATCGACTGTGATGCTTCCCATACTCTTCGCAACACCTTCCTGCATATCCGCGCCGTTCTCCCGCAGCGTACCCTCAACCTTCGTAATCTCTCCCCTTAGCATCGTCTCCATGAACTTCTCCTCAGCATCAGACCATGACGTCAGCTTGTATCCCTTGTACGCGAACTCCTTCTGCGGCCCAACCTTGGTTGACAGAAATGCCCACGGCCCGTGACACAGGGCCGCTGTAGGCTTCTGCTGCTGATGGAAGTGTGACAGAATGCGACCAAGCTCGGGGTTGTCACCAAGGTCTGACAATGGTGCGTGACCGCCAGGAATGAAGATACCGCTGTAACTCTTCAGCTCATCGTCGCTGATATCCGAGAACTTGCGCGGACTCGAGAACCCGTTCTCGCGCTTCATGCGCTCGATGAGATCCTGTTGACGTCCACGCTCGTACACATTGCCCGCGTATGTGAGGAGGGATGTGCTGAGCGGGTCTGGCTGAGGCTCCTTGCCCTTGGGCGAGGCAAATGTGACTTCGTAACCGGCGTCGAGGATCTTCTGAAGTGGCTTCGCGAGCTCCATCAGGAAGTAGCCTGAGTCCTGGCTTACGGTCTTGCCTTCACTGCCGGTGTTGTACAGAGGGAAAGAGTGGGCGTCAGACATGACGATGAGGACCTTCTTTGCAGCCATTATATGGTGTGTGCGTAGGTAACTGTGGTTATGGTTTTGAGTTTTGGGTTTTGAGTTTTGGGTTTTGAGGTGGGTGTATAAAAGTTGAAAAGGTTGCAGATGGGGTATCAAACGAGGACAAATGGTTTTGGTTTTGGTTTTAAGACAGTAGCGCAGAGGTGAGTTTATATAAAAGCGACTGCTGTGGTGGAGGATTCATCCCTGAAGTCGTCATGACGTCAGCGCATCTCTTATTCCACATCGACATCACAGAAAAAACACAGGTGCTCGTCTCATTTCGAACGCCGGTAAACCTCGGCAGAAAAGAAACCAACCTCATCTGCGTGTACAAATAGTCGCAGTCGCATTACCAACAGACGTCACCTTCTGCAGCAAACACTTTTCGCCCAATCGTACTGCCATAGTAGTACCAGCAGGACGACCGAAAGTCAAACTTCGCAACAGACGTTGCAGGTTGATATTCTATGTCCAGATCAGCCAAACAAGTCACACGCGACAGGACACCAACTTACCATTGTGGAACAGCCCAGTCATTTCAACCGCCGCATACAGTCCTGGAATGGGAACGTTGTTGGTACTCAACACCCGCGCATCCACATCTGTCTTTCATACCGCCATATGTGAACGTAGGGTGCGAAGTAACAGGACACCCGTAAAAGGGCGCTGTCGCGATCGGATTCGCCCAATTCGACTTGTTCGGACTCAACCCCGTCTTCGCCTTCCCATCGAGCTTCATCAGATCGAACGGTTTGTCATTGCACGCAGCGTTGAACTCGCTGACCGTTTCTCCAGCTCGTCTGGATCAACATCCAGCCTGAAAACAAGATCATGGATTGTATCCGCCGTCTCTGGCTCCTGGTCGGTAGTATCGTACACCCAGCCCGGTCTGAAGCGCTTCATGATGGTAGCGTCAGTGATGAAGTACCCCTTTCTGGTTGTGGTCGCGCCACAGCTCTAGTACGATCATTTTGAAGATCGCGAAGAGGTGTCTCTTGCCTTCATCGTAGAAGCGCTTGCACCTTTCGTTGACCACGATGCCATAGTTGTGACCCCAGGTCACCGCGTCTGGCTTAGTTGCGAGTGTGTCCACCAGCTCGCAGTGCATACCATCGAAGGAACCTGCTGTGCTGGCTCCGACCTCGAGAGCCATGTTCAGACCTGCACCTTGGTTGCACCTCCTAGTCAAAAAATCTCGGACACTTTTGCTGATGTACCGTCTGTGCGCGCGTGTTGCGCACGGTCTCGTGATGCGCGCCAAACGCCATTTTGAAGTTGACAAAAATAAGGCTATAGAGCCACCCACAATAACTATTATTATGAGACATTGAGAAGTATTGTTATATAGACCTATGCAACAAACTTGGCTTATTTATATTTACTTGGAAGAGTGATGTTGTGGCCCTGGCAGGTGGTGATGGGTGAGGCAGCCGGTGTGGCTTGAGAGGCTCCCTCACCAACTACACCATCTACCGCCCACCTCACACGCTTTGGAGCAGGCTTCTGAGCTTGTGAAGCTCTCTTATTACTGCTTCAGGCCAATTGTGGAGCTTTTTTAGAGTTGCAAGCTGCCACACAAGCTTCTTGACAAGCCTGTTTTTCAGCCGCTTCTTCAGCCCTCCTCTCAGCTCTCTCTACCTTCTCCTGAGCCTGCCTTTCACACTTCTCCTGAGCTTCCTTCTCCTTGACCTCTCTAGCTTCAGCCTGTGCTTGCTTCTTGTTGGCTTTCTGAGCAATCTCCTGCTTCTCATCCTTCTCTTTTTGGCCAAGAAGCTCTATTGTAACAATGCAGAGCCCCATTGCGCCAAATGGCCAAAAAGTACATCAATATCAGCAGAACTGCTGATATTGGGCAGCATAGTTGGCGGCTGCCTTGGTCTGACAAATACGCTGAATGTTGCGTTGTGCAATTGTTGGTTTGTTAGAGATTCCAAACACAGGTTGAATCTTGGTCTTGAATTCATTGAAGTCGTTCATCCAAGCATCAACCTCATCAGGAGCATTACCTTGGTTGTACTGTTAGACAAATGGCTTGATCCACTTGAAGGCATTTCCACGCATGTAACTTGCAACAAGTGTAACACATTTTTTCATGGGCACCTTATCTCCTTGAAACATGAAGAAGAGGTCCCACTGCATGAGCCAGTCATTGAGCTTGGCGCAATCTCCATGGTAGAGGTTGGGCTTACTGACATTGATATGGTTGGTCTCAATGGCATTGGTCATGTTGACATTGGAGTGGCGGGAGCTGGTTGGGGTAGCAGTTGTTCCTGAGGTAGGGCTCATCTTTGGGGTGTTCAAAATGTTGAAGTTGTACTTTAAGCAAAGCTCATAAGTACTATTCAATTGGTTCTTGAGGATGAGCTCTGGTTCTAGAACAGTAGGGTAAGTCACCTGGGTGAAACACCTAACAACAGCTTGGGGTAATGATGAGTAGTACAGGCAATCTGTCTAGCTCAAAGGTTGATTGAGATCCAATGACAAACTTAATTGACAAGGTTGAACACGAACCATAAGGGTTGTGTTCCTACATGCTATATACTAAACATGTCTACGTGGTGATCTGTCTGCTCTGTGTGATCTGACAGCGCAGTGAGAGCAGTGGGAGCGTTCATGCAGGGTGCTCTGCATGCTCTGTTGCTGTACGTCAGATTGTGAGATCAGTGAGAGCATATATGCAGTCTGACAGCCAGTCTCGTTTCCATCTCAGCTTAACCGAGACTTGCCGCTGCTCTGTTGCTGCCTATGTTAGCGTGAGAGCAATCCTTGTCAGTGCTACCTAGTGTACCACTGATTGTAACAGGGGCTCTGCATTGTTACAGACTTAAACATCACCACATCAAGGGGCTGCAGTGTGTGGGTACTATGGGGGGAAAGATACTCAGGAGTATCCTATTGGACTTGCAGTACTTCAAAAATGAGCGTGTTGTATGGGATCCATGGCCATCTAGAATGAGTAGTCTCCAAGCTTGGCAAGCCTTCTCATTGGTATAGCAATCAAACACGTCTCTGAGCCAAGCTAGGCCTATATCATCATTTGACCATCCAGTTGGAGATGAGCTGACCATAACTGAGTCCTCCTGTGACGCTATATCATCAACCCAGCTTGATTGGAGGCTGCAGTTGGCTGAGCTAAAGATGATTCCAGGTGGTATTTTGGAGCCATCTGCACAGATGCAGGCCAGTAGAGTTATCCACTCTCGATTGCCATCTTGAACAGCACTTGTGACAGTTTTTGACTCCCATATTGGCCTGCTGAACACTTGTTTTGAGCGTCCAGAGACCCCAATCATGAACCCCTTCTCATCCATATTGTATGTATTGCCTGGCTCAACGTTATACTCCTCCATTTTGGCGTGCAGTTGTTCAAAATAGAGCTTATATTTGCCCCCTGAGTCAGCTTGGTGACGCTCAGTATCCATAGCTTTCTGCCAGGCTGGGATGAGATGGTCTTTTTGGCAAGAGAGAAAGCGTGTAACCCAGCTCTCAGCAGGCTCCCAATCACCCAGCTCTTGTGCAAAATTGCGTATCATGACTCTGGTTGGAGGCAGTTGTTTCTCTGTGAGCTCATTGATATACTCCACAAGCCCTGCCTCTTGTTGTGGAGTGAGTAGTCATTGGTTGACTGACTTGGTTTCATTTGATGCGTTCTTTTGTAGATATCTACACATCAAAGTTGAGCGTGTTACACCAAGTTTTTTTTTTTGGCAATCTTTGTATACATAACATCTTTGTCTTCCTCATGCAATTTCAGGTCTTCAACCGCCTTGTCAATTGGAGCCATATTGGTAGAGTTATGGTGGTGATGGTTTGGGTGGTTTGGAGTTTGGCGCGCATCACAAGACCGTGCGCAACACGCGCGCACAGACGGTACTTCGCGAGCAAGGCACGTCGAGGGTGTAAGGCCTTTATAAACGACAGCCTCACAGATTGAGCCAGGCCTCAGTCGGAGCATGATGTAGATTGGTCTTGGTCAGCACGATGACATATGCACTCCGAAATCTCCGTTCCGACCGGCTGTAAGCTTAGCCTTGCTAGCTATCTCCGCTGAATGACTTCAACCTGAATCCAAACTCGGAGCGACGTCTACTCCTTTTCAACTTCGCTTCGACCTTCTCTCTGAGCTTGCAGACAGTCTCCACCAGACATCCATCATGGCAGACCCCTCTAGACTAACCGGCGACCCAAACTCGCACGACCTCTCCAAGTTCAGCACCTCCCTCTCCTCAACCTGTCTCTGCAAGTCAATTCGCGTGACCATCAACGACAACGAACTCTTCACGCGCCCACGGGGCCATTTGTGCCACTGTGCGAACTGCCGCAAAGTCTCCGGATCTTACGTATCCTCGAACCTCGCAATTGAGCGAGAGAAAGTCGTCGTCGATGACCCCAAGGGCGTAATGAAGAAGTACATTGACTGGGAGACAAACAGTGGGAATAAGGTTGAAAGATTCTTTTGCGGGACGTGTGGAAAGTAAGTTTCCTTTTTTGTACTGGTGTTGATGTCGAGCGGGACGGCTGGAGGCTGGAGAATCGGGATCCTGTGTGTTGCGCAGCACGCTCTGATCGATGGTTGTATGAGAGTGGGAGGCGGCTGCGATGCGCTGGGAGATGTGAACGACAGATCCCTCGAAACATGAATCGAAGAGCACGCGCAATTCTTGGTAGTCCGGTCGTTCTGCGAGGCTCAAGAACAACCCCTAGCGTTCACCACAATCAGAGCATTTCCAGCGCATGTTGCTCACTCCACCTCGTTCGGCCAACAGCCCCTTCCCAAAATCTCACTAACAATAAACAGTCCCATAATGTCCCTCCCCGACGTCTTGCCAACATTGGTTATCGTCAAGATGGGCATGTTCCCGCGCATCCCCCAACCTGAGTGCGAGAGCTTCGCGCTGCATCGACACCCCTGGCAGGGAAAGCATGAGGGACTGACGCAGTTTGAGATTGTGAAGGGCGGGAAGAAGTTGGGTGAATGAGTGGGTGATGTGTTGGGCTGCGCGCGTGGAAGGACCGAGGGATGTGACCGGTATGCTGACTGATAGGTGATGACGTTGGCGTGGGCGTGGTGCATGTAGCGTGGAGTCTGGCGAGAGTGAAGGCTTCGGTATTGGAACGATGCGAATGGAAGATGATGAAATCTTCAGTACTGATCCGCTTCCGGTGTTGAGAGTGCGATGTCCACCCAAATCGGCACATGATCGCTCGACCCTCTCTCCGCTTCACTGTCTAAGATCCCGCCATCCTTGATCATTTTAGCATCCCATGCCCTTCTCCCAGCGATAAAGTAATCAACCCGATCGCAACTCGTGCCCCATTCCCGCCCTCTGGAGTAGTATGTGTACCTCCTCTTCTCTCCGTGTATCCTTCGCCAGACATCTACACCACCGAAACCCTCTTTACCTTCTTTCCCCTGTAGGAGCTTGTCGTGGAAATCAGCGCGGTTGAGAACGTGTTGCATCGGAAACATGCGTAATTTCGGAAACCCATCTCTCGCATCAGGCGCAACGTTCATATCGCCTCCGAGCAGGACATCCCACCCATTTCCTTCCCATCTCTTACATTCCTCTGCCAGCGCCTTATGGAAGGCAAGTTTGTGATCGTGTCTCGTTCCGCGCTGTGCTCCGGTTCTGGAGTCTCGGTAGGGGTTGTCTGTGCCGTTGACGGCGTAGATGTTGAACACGGCTAATCTTTGCCGATCGCGGGCGATTTTCACAATGGAGATACGACCTTCGTTGTCCCAGTCTACGGTATGGACGTTGACGGAGTACTTTTCGCGGAGATCGCGACGTAGAATTGAGCAAACACCGTACACTTTGCCGCTACCTCGTAAGCCCTTCGCGTTGTACGCATCATTGGGCAGGGTGAAGTGTGCTTCGTATGCCGGTTCTTTGCTGTTTGCTGACGAGGAGGCATTCACTGCTGCGCGAACGGCATCTTGTGTTTTGATATCCTTTGTCGCGATCTTGACTTCTTGAAGGAGCAGCATGGCGGGCCAGTGGTGGCGGCGTAGGAAGCCTCGAAGAGATGCAGGGGGAACGGCGCTTTGTGTGCTGGTGGAGGCCTTCGGTGTTGTTGTTTGGAAGAAGGACTTTATTGGTTTTTGTAGGAACGGTTTTTATGCCGTTGATGTTCCATGAGAAGATGCGCATGGCGTTGGGAGCCGGGGGCCCAGGAATCTCAGATGGTGGCGCGTGTGGTGTTGTGAAGAACGTCGCCGGCTTGACCTTCCTGCGCTTTGCGGGTGGTGGGCTGATATCGCGATCCATTCCTGGTTGAAAATGGCGCTGGTTTTGCGTTGACACGCATGTGCAGAGCGAACGAGTTGTTTGTCCACGATGATGTCATGTCTGAACTGGAAGGCGCGACTTATTAGTGAATGTCATTTTGCAAAAACGCACGAAGAAGCTGCTCGATTGCCGTATCATGATATACATCCTTGTAAAAAAAAAAAATTCATTGAAGTTGATCCCGATAGTTGTATGTATAGTGTTGAAGTCAAAGCTATCCGGTAGATGTTTCATACCCGGAGACAACATGGTCCTCAGCTACCCAGAATGTCTAAGGTGCGTAGTAGGCCAGGCTCATCCACTACACTTGAACCATCACTTCTATCATCACTTCTCGAGCCTGGTACTATAACGACTAAAAAACCAAGGACATGTTGTCTAGATCGATGTCCAGACCAGAGCTCAACTGCGGAATCTGCGTGTAGTTGCTCTGATCCAGCAACTGTCTCGTCAACTGCAATGTCTGTTCCTCGTTAGCCGAACACCATTCCCCTCGTTCACGGATAAACTTACCGCTGCATATGTCGGGTTCTGGTCCCTCTTCATCGTCTCCAAGAACGCCCATGTCATTGCGCCCGTCGCCTCGCCCCGAATCTTCGCATCCGCACTAGTCTGGTCATCCTTGCATCCACTGAACATCGTGACCATCTTCTTCTCGCTCCCGTACTGACCCTCGAATTCACCTCCACTGAGCCCCTCCTCTTCCTGCTCGCCCATGTGCCTTAGCCCCTTGAAGAACGAAGTTGCACCGGCAAGGAGCTCCTGCGCCTCGCCGACTTTCCTGTAGCTGAAGCCGCCGTTGATGAGGTCGTTGGCTTCACCGAGCAATCGAGCTCCAGCGCGCACATTGTCCATGAGACTGATCTGGCCGTCAGAGTCGGAGCGGTAGACGTAAGGAAGTTCCACGGCAGATCCGGAGTGACAGCAATCCATGATGATGAAAAGCGTACAGTCCGGCGCCATACGTGTGACGAGATGGTCGTGCAAAATGGTACTCGAGATCTGGCCTCGCTGTTCGAAATCAGAAGGAACAATGGTGTTGTCCATGCCACCGACTCCCCGGTTACCGTCGACATCTGCAATTTGGCCACCGTGGCCGGAGTAGTGCATAAAGAGTGTGCAACCTGGTTCGGAGACAAGCCAATCCATGGCCGCAAGAAGGTTGTGACCGTTGGGATAGTAGGGCGAATCATAAGGGACCTCAGGACGGTCTGTCAGGATGGCACGGTTGCGGTGTCCATTATCGTAGCCGCGGTATGAAAGGAACTCGGCCATGTTGTCGACATCGGAGTGGCAGCCTTTGAGCTCATGCTCGGAGTTGACATAGTTGATGCCGATGAGGAGAGACTTCTTGCGTTTGTGAGACATTCTGAGCGGGCTGTGGGTGATGATCCAATTCTTTCTCAGGACTACTTTGGCTTAAAGGCTGGTGTGGACGTGTAGGGACAGGGGGTCGAAGATGTTTTGTAGATGTGGCTGTTGTTGTGGCTCAGGTGGGGGTTAGTGAATGTGCTGTCTGGTCCTTACCGCCTCTGGCCTAGTGGGGCATGTGGACCTTCCAAACGTCGACGTGCATTAGCCAAAGCATGTGGACCTTCTAAACGTCGACGTGCATTAGCCAAAGCTAGTGACAAACAATGGTTGCCCATCAATGCGGATGGAGACGGCTTACGCAGCTCAGTGACGTAGCTTTCAATCTTGCAGTCTGCGATGGTGGATTATAGTATTCAAAGAAGTGTGGAGTTTGAAGAACCGAGACACTGCTGGATATCAATGTATATGCCATTCGTAGCACAGCAGACCAAACAATAAGGTATCCTAAACCCACTCCCACGCACATAAACCATAACTCACTTCACAACCCGTGGGGTCTCGTGAAGGGACACCGAAACGCGGAACGCCAGAAGAATGATCCTCTTAGAGAGAGGATGGGAAGATGCATTGCTTTTCTCAGCTGTCCTTGGCAACTTCTGTCCGCACCTCGCCCTTCACGTTTTCAGAGTCGCGCTCAGCCTCGCCTTTTTGTTTCTCTTCGGCGATGTCTGCTTTGGTCTCCTCATCGGCGCCTGCCATCTCAACGTCTGGGACGGGCACGGCTGCGGCGGGTGCTGCGGCGGGTGCTGCAGCGGGTGCTGCAGCGGGTGCTGCAGCGGGCGACTCTGGTGGTGTGAGGTTGTTGGCGGGTGACTGCGATCGAGTTGAAGTTACTGCCGCTGCAGCTGTTGTGGCACCCTCTGCGTCATCCATCTCCACATCGCCGTCGTCTCCTGCACTCTGCTCCGCGATCGCGGGCGTACGGGAGCCCGCTGGTGATGTCTGTCGTGTGGAGAGCGCACTGTCGCCGTTGGCATCGTCCAAAGCCCTAAGCTCATCTAGGCCATCAGGTTTTGCAGCGTTTGGATTGGGATGGTCAGTAATGTGTCGCCGCTTCTTGGTGCCAGGCTGTGCGCGGACACCGAGACCATTCTTGTAGTCTTCGTCGTCGTCACTGTCCTCGTACATCTCGCCGTTGTGTTCGATTCGCTGATCCCTCTGTCGTTCTGTAGCGCGCACATCGGGGTTCATGTCTGTGTCCAGATCATCTTCAGCATCAGAGTCGTCGGCAGGCGCCAAGATTGGGTTGTCTGGGATGTTCGTGAAAGCTTCCACGGAAGGCCTGCCCGTTCGTCGAATGTTGTCGATGACGGTTGTCTTGATCTTGTGCAAGTAGTCGTGCGAGTTGGCGTTCTCCATGTTCGACGGACGGACGTCGAGCTCGTAGTCTGGGGCGAAGTACTCGTAGTAGTCGTTGAAGGGCAGCTGCTTGGACATGTGCGTTGCGACAAGCTCGCCAGTCTCGTACGCCCAGGTACGGGCAACGTTCCTCATCGTGTATCCACCGCCACCCAGCACGATGACAGGAACGCCAAAGCTCTTTACGTATTTGACGCAGTTGGCGTGACCGGCCATACTCAGGTTGAAGCAACCCAGCCTGTCTCCCGACAGACTGTCGCCACCACACTGAAGCACGATAGCCTCGGGGCCGTAGTAGGTCATGACAGCCTCGATGACGGGTTCGAAGATGTTCTTGTAGGTCTCGTCTGTGATGCCGTCGCGGAGAGGGAAGTTGACAGCGTAGTTCTTGCCAGAGCCTACTCCGATATCGCGAAGCTCGCCGGTACCGGGGAAGTACTCGCCGTACTTGTGGAAGGACACGGTCATGACACGGTCGGTCGTGTAGAAAGCCTCTTCGACGCCATCACCGTGGTGCACGTCGATATCGATGTAGAGAACGCGCTGCTTGTAGCGCAGCAGCTCGATGATACCCAAGACGATGTCTGATCAGCGTTAGTGTGGACTGGCAGGCTGGGAGAACGCGCAAACTTGCCATTGACATAACAGAACCCGCTGGCTTCGCTCTTCTTCGCGTGATGCAGACCGCCAGCCCAGTTGACGGCGACATCGCACTTCCCTCGGTTCAGACGCGCGGCGCCCTCCATTGTGCCACCGGCGCTGATGCCGCAGAACTCGAACAGCCCATCGAACACGGGACAGTCGTCTCCGACGTTGTACTTGCTCTGCTCCTTGGCATAGCTGTCCATGTTGTCTGGCGTGACCTTGTGGAGGAAGTCGATGTACTCGTCGGTGTGGAACTGCGTCATTTCGTACTTGGACGCCGGTTTCGCGCGCTGCCAACCTTAGTGTTTGGGATTCTACACTGCAAGTGAGGCGCGACCTACGTAGATCTCCATTTTGGTGTAGAGGCCATAGTTCATGATTAAGCTGTGGGCCATCCGGATGCGATGGGGCTTCATGGGATGGCCCGCCACATAGGCGTAGTTGCCGACGTCCGAGTCGTAGAAGTAGGCGACCTTCTTCGGCTGCGACGCGCTGCCTCCCGCCAGGCTGTGGGACCCAGTGCTGGCCTCCATGTGAGAGCCCTCCATGGCGGAAGAGAGATGCGGGAGGGGGTGGAACGAGGGTATCAGGAGGGCGAACGGGCTAGGTGTCACGTGTGCGAAGCGTCGAGTTCCGCCTGGAGGCCGTGGCGATCGTGTTATGGGTGCGGCATGAACAGTGGGAGACCTCGAGAGAAAGAGGGCGGGCGCAACAGAGAGGCCGATGGAGCTGCGGGAGCTGCGAGAGCTGCGAGAGCTCCGCGCCAGACCGCGGGACCCGCTGTCGGGGCGGAGAAACCTGGTCGGAAGCCTTGCAGCGAGAGCTACCGCCGCATCACAGCTATCAGCATCGCCGCCGCCGCCGCCGCCCCAAACAACGCCATAAAGCCCACCACCGCCCGTCTGCCTCTACACCTCCCCCCGCCAACCTTTGCACCTCCCCCCGCCACACCCCGCCACGCCCCTCCACACCGCTCCGCCCACCTCAGCCGACTCGACACCGCCAGGATGGACCGGTTAAGCAGGATGCTCGCCGCCGCGCAGGGCATGGGCGGCATGGGCGGGCCCGCACAGGACACGCACTTGATCGACAACTCGGAAACGGTGTACATCTCGTCGCTCGCGCTGCTGAAGATGCTGCGGCACGGTCGGGCGGGCGTGCCGATGGAAGTCATGGGCCTCATGCTGGGCGAGTTCGTGGACGACTACACAGTGCGAGTGGTAGACGTGTTCGCCATGCCGCAGTCCGGAACAGGAGTGTCCGTGGAGGCCGTCGACCCCGTCTTCCAGACCAAGATGATGGACATGCTGCGACAGACAGGAAGGTACGCAGACACCTCCCCTTGGCGCGCGATCGGTCTGCACACGCTGACAAACGCAGGCAGGAGACAGTCGTGGGCTGGTACCACTCACATCCCGGTTTCGGCTGCTGGCTCTCGTCGGTCGACATCAACACACAGCAGTCCTTTGAGCAGCTCACACCCCGCGCCGTCGCCGTTGTCGTCGACCCGATCCAGTCGGTCAAGGGCAAGGTCGTCATCGATGCCTTCCGGCTCATCAACCCGCAGACGCTCATGATGGGCCACGAGCCCCGCCAGACCACATCCAACGTCGGCCACCTCAACAAGCCCTCGATCCAGGCCCTCATCCACGGCCTCAACCGCCACTACTACTCGATCGGCATCGACTACCGCAAGTCGGCGCTGGAGGAGAACATGCTCATGAACCTGCACAAGCACGTCTGGACAGAAGCGCTGCAGATGGACGACTTCAACGTCGAGGGCGAGCGGAATCAGGACAGGCTGCAGAAGCTGGTCACGCTGGCAGAAGGCTACGAGCAGCGGGTCAAGGAGGAGACGGAGCTGTCAAAGGACCAGCTAAAGACGCGCTACGTTGGAAAGGTGGACCCCAAGAAGCGTACGTCTGACGTTCCGGTTCGCGAGAAGAGAAGAATCGTGCTGACCTTTTGGATTTAGACATCTCGGACGTCGGCCAGCAGCTCATCGAAGACAACATCGTATCCGTATCGAGGCAGATGATCGACAAGGAGGCGTCAGTGCCAAAGTCCAACGCACGGCAAAACGGGCGCGCATGCCAGGAGGAGGCCGACGAGATGGAGGAGTAGCACTCTACCAGGAACGACGTGTACATCACTCCAGAGAGCCGCCTGCACATCAAGCTTGCGTTCGATGGCGCGGAAAATGGTGCAGACTAGGCGTAGAGACATACTCTCACGCCGCCGTTCGGTGTGCATGGCCAACGAGCCGCTTGGGCACGGGAGCATCGATAGTACCTCAACGAGCATCAACGTGAATATGATAATCGACATGACCAATCCAAAGGGCGAATGCTCATCTGTTTGGTGCCCTGCAACGTCTTGCGTCTCCAAGGGTACATGAGTGTCATGAATGCAATTCTGGGGTATCATCGCGTATCATCCATATCCAACTCCTCCTCCTCAATATCACCAGCCTTCACATCCCTCTCCTTCTCCTTCTCAACCTCCTCTCCACCCACCCCCTTATCCACCACCTCCCCCTCAAACGGCTTCCTTGCATAGACAACCCTGACCTCTTGCCACAGCCGTCCCCGTCGGTCCTTTATCACCTCCTGAAAATCCCGCACAAACGCCTTGACCTCCTCATACGTCCACCCCAGCAGCCTCGTGTACAGCGCCATAACCCACCCATCGATGCCGTCGCACCAGTTCCTCTCGCCCCAGCGGCCCAAATCCTTGAGATGGGCGTTTTTCGGCCACGGCCCGATCGGCCAGATGAAGGTCTGTGTGTGCACGTCGACAAAGCCAGAGGACGGGTGGGAGAGGGTCGGGTGCATGGTGTTGATTACGTCAAAGGACATGTGTGTTTTGGTAGCGCCGACATGGAGGACGGACTGGCTGAAGGCGGTGAGGATTTGGTCCGAGTAGGTAGAGGAGGTTCTGGAGGCGCTGGTTTCGACGCTGAACTCGAGATGTTCTATCCAGCCGCCTGGTTGCAGGGCGTGTAAGCATTGCGAATACAAGGCCGGCCAGGATTTTATGCACCCCGTTAGACCCCGGATGTGGATGAAGTCAAAGTGCGACGGCGGGTAGGTGAAGGAGGAGTTCGCATCGTCAATCTCAAAGGTTAGGTTTGGAGGTAGATTCGGTGGGTGTATGGGACTCAGATCCGTGGCGGTAATCTCAGCATTCGGGAAATAGTCGGCCATATCGATTGCCCAGAGCCCCGTGCCGGTGCCGATGTCCAGAATCCTTTGGGGCTCTTGGATGGGTGCGAGGAAGAGTTGATCGTTCAGAGTTAGCAGCCAGAGGTGGTGGACGATGGTTTCGTAGTTTGAGTACTTTTCGTCGTTGGGCGCGTAGTAGGTTCCGTCGCGGTAGGAGTGGTAGCGGCGGCCGTTTTCGTAACGGTACGAGGTTACTTTGGATGCAATGGAGCCGCCGCCGGTGGAGGCGTAGAAGGACATGCGGTCTGCATCATTGTCGTCATCTTCGACGTAGTTGTCGTACTCCGAGTCCTGATAGCGGTTAGCTGATGCTGTAGACTTTTCCAATCAGGTACAGAGGTAGTCTGCAAGATCGGCTCATGGGGTTTGCGCAGTCTCAAAGCCGGGAGGAAGACTGACGGAGTGAAAAGACAGGGTGGACGAAGAAATGGCACTGTAGAGAAGAGGCTGGTTCTGAAGTTGCTATGATGTATGTTTTGGCCGGCTCATGCGCGTGTTCGAAGCTGGGGCCGCTGGGTAGAAAGTGCAAAAAGGCGTTGACGAATCGAAAACAGAACTCAGACTTCACAAACTTACAACATCGATGCCTGCAGGCTCAGCCCCAGAACTCATCTCTGTGTTTAGCTTCTCTTCTTCTTCCTCTTTCGGCGCACCCTTCTTGAACTTTAGGACTTTCCTAGGATCCACATCAGCCAGATCGCTCACACAAACCTCTTTCCTCCCAAATCTTGCAGAGTCGGGAGGTGGTAACATAGAAATAGCACTTACTCCAACCTCGAGAAGTACCCACTCCCCTTCCCTTCCACTCTTCCTTCCCCTGGGCCCTGCAGGCCGAGTCGTTCGAGCGCCGCAATATCCAGCTTGGCTCTCACCACCCCCTCGTGGCTTCACAATCTTCTCGAAGGATGGTGGTAAGTAAGGGGCGATTCGAAAGGGTATGGATTCCAGCTGCACAGAGAGGCTGGTCGATGTAAGCGAGGACGAGCGGATTCCGGATGCGGTATCCTGGTATTTCGATGAATGCGCTAGCCTTTGGCTGCTATCACGGTACTTTCCATGCGGCTTGTTAGAGATGTGCCGGGGATCCTCCGAAAAAGGCAGATCAAGTCGAGGCTTCTAATCCCACTTCTTAATCCTCTGACGAGAAAAAGCATAGGTTCGGCGCTACCCCACAGTGTCGTTCGTTAAGCAGCCTTGCCCGCGGAGCGCGAAGCTATTGTCTGCTTTGAAATGATTGTAGAAGTTGCGGTGTGCAGAGCAGCAGACGCCATCATCTTCAGCACAGCCAAGACCAAACTCGCAAAGCCTCACCGAAGATTGCTCAAGCTCAGCGTGCAGGCTCATCGCGCAGCGCGGCTGCGGCTGCGTACGCTGTTCGGCGCGAATCCGGTGCATCTACGGCACAAGCTGAAGAACAAGGAAAGGGCTTTGGGGGTTGCCATTGATCTTTCGTTCGTCGCTGCAAACGACGTGATCAACACAACTGCAATTGCTTTACTGGAAGGTTTGCGAAGTGTTGTTGTGTTTACCATCCCCCTGGGTTGCGGAGGTTTATTCTTGATCGCTCGCTTTGCCCAGTGTGTCGGGATACCAACGCCTGGTGTGGCCGATGCTTCCGTCAATCCTCTGCGCAGCTTGTTGCTGACGCTGCATGCTTGGGGCACAGCAGCTGCGAGACGTGAGATGACATGTCAGCGTACACCGTGTAGTCAGAAGAAGTGACATTTCATTGGGCACAGTTATACAGAGTGAGACGTGTCGAAAAGAGAGAGATACAAGGTACTTGAGACAATTGACGTTTATTAGGGTGCGCTTCGTGGGAGTCAGGAAGGCGCTACTTGCGTCAACTGTGGTAGAACAGAAAAAGCTGGGATGCTTGCATCCGCTACTGTATGTTTACCTTACGATCACATAATCTGGAGAATGCTGTTGACAGGTGTCGTCGATTGATAATATCTATCCCATAATAATGACATGCAAATGTTCGCAGGAACGCTCTATCAAAAGACCTCCCACAGCTATCCGTCCTCCCTATGCAACATACCGCGACACGGCGATACTCCAAGCAAGCCATGCCCTCCTGGCGTACCTATGAGGCTGCAAACGCTGTGCCCGTCCTTTTCGCTGTTGATAAAAAGCGACAAATCAACGCCCACTATTTGTACATTATTCGATCTGCCAGAACTCCATGGAAATCCAATGTCGAAAATTGCGTCTTGCCGGCGGCGCCAGAAGTAGTTGCCATGCAGCGTATTGAGTTGGCATACAAATGGCAACGTTTGAGGCGTCATAATGGCTGATATTTTGGTGATCTGGCATGGAAATGCATTCACGACTCAGAAGGCCGTAGTACTCCCATTCAAGCTTCGGTCCTGGGTGACAGGCTAAATGACTTTGGACACTATCCATACGACTTGTATTTCTGATGTCGGTCCTTGGTCTTGACCTTGGTATCAATTTGATTGGTGCACCCGCAGTAGTGGATAAACCTAGGGGTGTCCATGCGGCTTCGAGGGAGCTTCTTCACGGTGGGAGCCGGACAGCTGGCCATTATTGCGTTGTTTCTTTGTCTTCTCATCCTCGGAACTGGAGTGGCTACTGCTGCCGTCGTTGTCGATCGATGCATCCTTCGACTGTCGGCGGAGACGGTCAGCCTTATCCTTGAGCGCTTTGGCCTGCTCAGCCGCTCGCTGTGCCCGAATCTGCTTCTTCCACATCGCGGCATAGTGGCCGTTGCGCTCAAGAAGCTCCTCGTGTGTTCCTCGCTCTTGCACCTTGCCCTTGTTCAAGACAAGGATCTGATCGGCGTGAGTGATTGTGCTAAGTCGATGGGCGATGATGAGCATCGTGCGTCCGTGAGCCAGAGTCGCGAAAGCCTCCTGGATATGTTGCTCGGTCTCCGTATCCAGTGCGGCGGTAGCTTCATCAAGCATAATGATCCTAGGGTTCTTCAAGATGGTGCGGGCAATAGCAACACGCTGCTTCTCTCCGCCAGACAGACGGAGCCCACGTTCTCCGACCTTGGTGTCGTATTTGTCCGGGAAGGTGAGGATCTTCTCGTGGATACTGGCCGCTCTGCAGGCTTCGTAGACCTGCTCATCGGTGGCCTCGGGGTTAGCGTACTTGAGGTTGTACATCAGTGTTTCATTGAAAAGGACAGTATCCTGAGGGACGACACCGATGTGGCGGCGCACTGAATCGATGGTGAGATCCGTGACATCGTTGCCGTCGACCTGAATGCTTCCAGACTCGGTGTTGTAGAAACGGTAGAGAAGTCGGAACACCGTGGACTTGCCGCCACCTGATTCTCCAACAAACGCTGTTGTGGTGCCTGGCACGCAGTGGAAGTCCAAACCAGTCAAGGCAGCTTTGCGACTGTCGTACGAGAAGTGCACATCCTTGAACTCCAGGTCGCCCTTGCAAGAAGGTAATTCGCTTGCACCTTCCTTATCGACTACTGTAGCCGTTTCCTTGAAAAGCTCCAGCATGCGCTCCGAGTTGATCATCGCAGACTGGATCATCCTGTAGAAAGTGCCGAAGAAGTTGAGCGGGCTTTGCAGCTGACCCATGAATACAACCAAGGTGACAAACTTTCCGCCAGTGATGGCTCCTGTAGTGACCTGGTAGGCTGCAATGAAACATGTTACTAGCAGACCCACCATGAAGACCATGTTTTGCGTGATGTTCATGATGTTCAACGATAACAGAACTTTCCACTCAGCATCCTGGTACTTCTTGACGGCTTCGCGATAGCGGTTGAACTCGTAGGCTTCGGCGTTGAAGTACTTGACTGTTTCGTAAGAGACCATAGAATCGTTCCTGCTGCTGTTAGGATGGGTATGTAAACATTCTGTTTGGTCACTTACTTGACAGCATCCTCCTCACGATCAGCGTTTACCATCTCACGGCGGATCTCAGCGCGCCACTGCGCCATTCGAATTGTCAGATAGATGTACCAGAATGTCACGATGGCAATGACTAGCGCATAGTACGCATCGTACTTGATCAAGAAGTAGCCAATAGCAGCGCCCAAATCCAGTAGCATAGGCACTACTGAAAACGTCACCTGCTCAAGGAAAGTGTTGATAGAACTTCCTTTTCCAAGCGCCGAAAGCACCTCACCTGTCTTCTTGCCAAGGTGGAAATCCAGGCTAAGGCTGTGCACGTGCTCAAATGCCGCAACTGATAGTTCGCGGTACGAATACTGTGACACAGGAATCCACAGCGCAGATCGTGCTGCACCGAGCACACCGTTGGTTCCCTGAAGGAAGCGGAAGGCAATGAACAGGCAAATGGCGGTCCATGGGCTGCCCGGAACCCTGTGCTCAAGGCGATCCACGATGTGACCCAGCTGATCAGGGACAAGCAGATTGATCACACGCTGCGCCAGGACAAGCGCAAAGCACACAACAACCATAATTTGTAGGCGGCGGTCCTTGGATGGCCAGAGGTAGGGGAAGAAGACGCTGTAGCCCTTGATGTACTCCCACCAGCTACGAGTCGGCGCGCCCGTCGGTCTGCTCCAGGCAGGCGGTGCGCCCTCGGTATGCTGGTGCTTGCCACCGACCGGGTGCACTGAGCCGTAGGACCCGTTTCCGTTCGCTCCGTTCACATGCCCGTTTTCCGCACGTTCGGTAGCATTGCCCAAAAGTGAGGTGGTCTCGTTCGAGCTTCCCGCCTCTGGAGTTTTTCGTGCCTGCGGCAGCACGACAAATACCACGTAGAATCCAATGAGAGCGAGTAGTAAGACAATGCGCAAGAGGTCGATGGCGACCTCAGCAGCCTCCCACTCAGTCATGTAGAATCGCGGTTTGGAGTTCTCAGGGTTGCCAGCGGTGGGTTGGTAGTGGGCGTGGGTGTAGATAGCGAGCGAGCAGGCGACAAGGACAATCTCGAGTACCAAGCCCACGATCCATGTCGACAAGTGAGCGGCTGTCGGCGAGGGTTTCGAGTCGAGGAGCGAGATGAGAAACAAGCTGTAGACGAAAAAGGAGCCCACCAGGTAGATCTGGAGTGTCACAAGTCAGCTTCAACTGCCCAGTGTTGCCTCCACAGCAGTACATACCACTACTGGCTGTCCACACCACCAATGTTCACTCTGCTTGGCCAATGCCTGCGAAATAACGAGTACTGAGTTTCCAAAGAAAGTCAGCGCAGCAGCCAGCGAGACCCATTCGAACACCCTCTTCTGCGTCTGCGTGACATCGTCATGGACCGTCTTTTTGACAAAGTTGCGGGTGGGGTCGGTTGCGGGCAACGGCTTGCCCCCAGGGCCGGTTGTGGTAGGTTTGGCGATATTAGTATTAGATTTTGATGCTGCTATGCTGCGGACGGTGAAGGCCGCCAGGAAGAAGAACAGCATAAACAATGGGTAGGCATATTGCAGGACGGTGAGGACATTGTGTAATGTGGAAGCGTGCTTCCAGCGCGGCTGACGGTCGTCGACATCGCCGTACAGCAGCTCGGCAGGCATGATGTAACTGCTCTCCACGGTGCGAGGTCCTGTGCAAGGCTCTCGGTGGTGGCAGCAAGATTATGGAGGGACAGTAGGGAAGAGGGGAGGTGGAAGAGAGGTGCTACAGCCTACGACTCGACAAGTACGCCATGCTTTGCTGAAGGTACGATGCACGGATCAGATGGGCGAGTCCGATAATGGTGGCGCATCGTCGAGAAGTGTGGATTCATCTTGGCACGCCATGGTGGATTTCGGTCTAGAACTGAACACTGGTGGGCGCTGGTGCATCAGGGACCCGTTTGAGGGCTGCAGGTCGCTGCAACTGCGCGACCCCATGTTGACGCACCTGTATCACACCCGCTGCGTCGCTTGACCACTGCCGCGGCTCCATCTATTCACTGCGTCTCTACTGCAACTACTAGCACAGTGTCGTGTATTCCTCTGGGCTGCACTTACGACACTTGCTTTGCACACGTGTGCTGCGGTCACTTTCGCCGCTCACCGCCCGCGCCAGTATTGCCTCCACCACGCTGTGCGCCAGGGTGTTCCACACCAACACGTACACATGACTGACCACCGACGGATCTCAGTGATTGCTTCGCCTTCGATCCCTCCGGCGCCCCCACCGCCGCCGCCAAAAATAAAGAGTCGTTCGTACTTTGAGCGTTTCGTCGCCCAACCCTTACAGTCGGCGGCATATGCTTCGCGACCCCCGAGCGTGCAGGCGAGTCGTCCGGATGGCGGGCCTGTGAATCCACTAGTCCCGAAACTGCTCGGGTAGGTCCATCTCTACTTCATCTATTTTCATGTACAGCTCGCTCGGGACTGCTGTGGTTGTTTTCGTCTTGTCACTTTAGGCGTGTTTCGACTTCTTCCCGTGGTCCCTTCCAGATCGAGCCGTTAGTCTCACCAAACATCTCACCTGCACTGCACTGACTCACCTGTCACCTTCCGTCTGGGTTTCGTCCACTAAGCCCGTAATACAGTATTCGAACTGGCTACTCGCTTGATGCCACACACAAGACAGGCCTCGATATCTCTGCCCTTGACATCAACCGTGAGAGAACGCACGCCGTGCTTGCTGGCAAGGAGATTCTCAAGACAGTACGTGTCAACGGCACTAAGATTGTCGACGAGACCAACTTGCGAGCTGCTGTACTCAACTATGCCGACTCTCATGCACGGCAACGTGAGGGTTTGGGTATTCAGGATGTGAAGTGGTCCCATGGCCAGTTCAGCTCGCATATTGCGACTGCTGTTGCCAATGGCAAGGTCATCTTGTACGACTTGAACCGTGCCAGCGTGGAGCTCGTCAGACTGCATGAGCATACACGTCAAGTCCACAAACTCGCCTTCAATCCACATCAGGGCCACCTGTTGCTTTCTGCAAGTCATGACGCCACTGTCCGACTCTGGGACTTACGAGACATGCGTCAGAAAGCCGCTGCCTGTACAAGCCGAGACCAATTTTCTGGTATCAGCGGTGGTATTCGAGATGTTCAATGGTCTCCTACTGATGCTGTTGAATTCGCTTTCGGTACGGACAATGGTACCATCCAACGCTGGGACTTCCGCCACAACAAAGGACCTAAGCAAAAGATCCCGGCGCACGACCAGAAGACGTGCACTTCCATTGACTGGCATCCAGATGGAAAACATCTACTCAGTGCTGGTGTTGATCGAACATTGAAGATTTGGGACTTTTCAGTCGATGGCCGAAGGCAGAAGGCTGCTTATGTTCTGACTACACCTTATCCAGTACATAAGGCAAGATGGAAGCCACCGTATTGGTCTGACGAGTTCCATGAGAAGGGCGCATTCCAGTGCACACAGGTGGCGACATCATATGATCGTGATCACCCAGTCATCCATATTTGGGACTTTCGACGGCCACATTTACCTTACAAAGAGATTAACAAGTTTCGAAGTCCACCGTCAGACATGCTCTGGCAAACACGTGACACGCTATGGACGGTTGGGAAGGAAGGCATATTCCAGCAGAACGACGTTCATCATGCCCCAAAAATCACAGAACGAAGACCTTTACAGGCAATTGCGATTTCACCAAACGGAGAATTGAGCGGCGTTGCGCAGAAGAGATCACGGCAACGACGTCCTACAGGCCTCTCATATGATGACATGTACCTCGGTGCTCCACCCGAGAAGCACGGTAGCCTTGAGAAGAGCAGTTTGCGAAGCTCGGCTGACAATAGCTTCGACGACAGCTTCCTCGCCTCATCGATGAAGCGTCACCATGGCCGTACCGCCAGCAATAGATCAGCAAAGTCGTTCAGCAGCACCCCTCCATCAGATGTTACACCCAAGGTCATGTTTTTGCCTGATTCAATGAGAACACAAAGCGAACAATTTCAGCCGGACCAGCTCGCGTTCCGGGGCGTTCTACCGGGTGCTGTCAACGTGCAAGTCTTCGCATACCTTGCTCAGAAATACAAGGCCCAATCGCTACCCGATCGCCCGGTCTTAGAATCGTATCTCGAACTCGAACAACCGTTCCAACAGAATGCCGAGTACGCACAAAGAGCTGCATATCATAGACTTGCGCAAACCTGGACGTTGATTGGAACGACAATGGCTAATGCAACCAAACGCCGTGCAGAATTACACAGAAGCTTACGGCTGAAGGACAAGAAGGCCAAGTTTGAGGGTCGGAACAATACATCTGGGCTGTTGCATGCACAGAACAGATCTTTTGGCGCTCCACAAAACCCCGCAGTCCGTGCAATTATTGGTACTCTCGATAAGCCACGTCCAGCATCACCATTGACTAAGCCAGCTACCCAAATCGAGAGCACATCCAATCTGGCAACACCGCTTGCACAGCCTGTCAATACTTCTGGGTCAGCATCTGGAGATCTACGGAGATCTGAGCTTCCTGATCCTGATCACGATGACAAAATCCATCTCCCACCATCAGTAATGGGAGTACCTCAAGTCAACAATGGCCAGAAGCTCGCACCTCCTACACAGTCGAAGTCCAATGGAGGGCATTGGTACGACTCTCCTGAGGGGTTGGAAGAGCGCCGAGCTGCAGCAGGTAGCTGGCGGGCATCGCCACGGATACCGCTCAATCTCAACCCAGCACCTATTCGAGACAACAACCCAAACGTCCCTCCACCGCTGGAGCGTCATGATTCGGGCGAAAGCTTCACTATGTTCTCTGCGTCCACCGACTCACATCATGGAAGCTCAGCGTCGGGCTCCTTTGAGAGCGTCAACTCTGATCTTCGTAGTATGGAGGCGTTGTCAATAGGCTGGCAACATGCTCCGGACAAGTCCAGTTTCGGTAGGCCCTTGGGCACGTGCAACATCAATCAGGAAAGAAGGGTGAGCCCAACTACAAATGAAGGCCCGCATGCAATTCCAGTTCCTACGACATCTCAAGCTCGGCACGACAACCCACACTCGAGCCAGGATGACACAGGACATTTGATGCCACCCAGTAGCACTGAAAGGGTCACCCAAGAAATGGACGCCTTGCGACGGAGGAATCAGCTCATGCGTCATGACAGCTCCGAATCATCCGCATATGCCAGCAGCCAAGAAGGCACGTCGTTTTCGTCAACTTACAGTGCTGATATGGAAGCCAGCGGCACTATCATACCGGAAATCTTCGACGATCTAAGGTCGCCACAAGTTCTCAAGCCATCTGTGACTTCACCCGTTATTACTAAGAGCGTTTCTCAGTCGACCGTGCCAACAAAAGAAAACCAATTGTTGTTGTCGGATTTCGAGGCGTTGCGCATCGACGCTGAAAGCACGTCTGCTTTCACGGTCGTTGGCTTGCTGAACAGTATCCTCCAGTTCCACACGGATACCTTGTCAGACGCGCAATTTCCGTCGCTACTTCTACTCCTTCTGGCGCCGCTGTTACCACAGACACATTCACCTTCTGATTCATCAGATATCGATGTCACCGAGGTTTTGAGCGCTTTCTCAGACACTTTCACAGCACTGGGCCTCACGCCTACGCAAGCTAAAGCAATTCTCTCATCACAGCTGGGCGAACTGATAGCCACAGGGATCAATCCGTACCAAGCCGAGTCCATCCTGCATACGTACCATGCACAGATGCATAGCCTGTCACTCTTTAACCCTGCGGCTTCTCTACGGCGGCTTGCCTACCCTACATATCCTGCCGTTTACGAACAAGCGTTGAAGGATACTCAGCTTGGTCTGTTGTGTCTTAGCTGCAAATCTCCTATCAATAATCCCAAAGACAAGATGCGCTGTGAATCATGCAAGCGCGCACAAGCACCCTGTCCGATATGCTGGGGCAAGTATCCGGCATTTGAGCCCATCACTGCAAAGCGAAAGTCGAAATCAAAACATCGGGATGAGAAAGGTCACAAGAGGAATCGATCATCTTTGATCACCACAGATGCAGTCTCACCAGACGATGCCGACAGCGGACCCTCACCATCAATACCGGAGGAGTGGATACCAACACCAGCAACACTATGGACTTGGTGCCCTCTCTGCGGTCACGGCGGTCACACTAATTGTCTGTCCACCTGGTTCGCCGACGCCGTCCTCTCTGACGGCGCTTGTCCCACCGAAGGTTGTCTCTGCGACTGCGTCTCAGGAAACCGCCGAGAAGAGAAGATGCAGGATCTGCTGCGCAAAAAAGCAGAGAAAGAGCGATCAAAGCCTGTGAAAAAGGGTGATGACTGGAAAGTCAGGGAGAGTAGAGCCGTATCTGCCGTCCGTGGCACGTTCGGAGAAAGTGGAAGCGAACCTCCATCGCCCGGCGGCCAGCATCAGCGCAGCCAAACTCCAGATGGCGGTCGCAAAGGGGAAAGCAAAAAGGTCCGCGTCCTTGCTTCGGCTTCTGGCATCGGTCCGCAGACGGGTGTATTTTCAACTTGACATCTCCATTCGCGGTAACAATGAGTACATTCGAAGGTATCACGCACCATAGATCGGATGTTACAGCGCGGCTTGACGTCGATGCGCATGGAGGCGCACTGCTGCAACAGGCCCGCATGTTCACACCGCTCAGCACCGCCAAGATTGACTCCCGGAAACGTTACTTTCTCCGCCCCGACACCCACTTCCCCGGATGCAAGGCGAGGCGTCGCGTGGAATGCCACGTTGGAGCGGCAGAACGATCGGACAATTGTACACAATTAGACTAGCACACAACAATTGCATTGTTACACTACTGTCATTGACACGTGCTGTGTCGGTGCCTCAAAAGCCTTCTGTATAACGTTTAGTGGTAAACGTCAACTCAAACTCCAGGTGTGACTCTGCGAGGTGGCGACTCTCCACTTCTGCAGTGAGCATGGTGTGCTGACTTCCGAGGGCCACTGTGCTGGGAAACCAAACATCAATCACCAATGTGTCGGAGATCAGCATTCAACGCTCCATGCTCACGTGCAGCGACGCTGTGCTACTTCTGACTACAATGCCGTTATCGCTGTACTTACTTGCTTCATGTTGTGGTACCGACGAGCGCGCGTGACATCTGTACGTATGCACGCTTTCGGTCCCTTGACTTCACTACTCCATGCTCACTAAAATGAGAATGGCAGCATTTCACCAATGCTTTGGCCTTGCGCTAGATAGGACTACGTGCCAAGCACAGAGATGTTACAAGTTGAACGAATGGAACAGCGGTTGTTGTGAAAAGTGAAAGTGTTTTGGGATGAGTCTTCTGCGCCCTGTGAACATTGTTGTTCAATACGCATAGTGGAGCCGCAGGCAGTGATCTAAAGCCAGCCTTGTAAGTTGCACATAGTGCTTTGGTGACTTGACGCGTGCCAACTTCAATCATGAGGTATATCAGCACATGGTCACACCTTGTTGCCGGGATCACTAATCTGAGTTGACGAGATCATCATGGTGAACTGGGCTGTTACACAAAGTAAGACAATGTCATGCAAGCTGTCGTGGAGATACATCTATGTTGTCGTTGACCAACATCGTCGATCGGTGTGAATCATGCATAGCTGGATCGCGGACCGTAACCACTGCCTGCGGTATGGATGCGCGCAGTCGGGAGCGCTGCAGCCCTGCTAGGCGGGTACAGTAAAACAGCGGAGATCAATAGTTGCCCTAAAGCTCGAGGTTATCCGCGATCATTAAAGATGAACAGTCCCAAGCCACTGGTCTCCGGGGATGCGCACACCTACCCGTGCCGCCAATTCTTCACACCAGTGACCACCACAGTGGTGGCAGCAGGAATTCTCGGTATCGTCCCATGCTGATCAACAGATCCAGACCGGTACCTATATCTCGTCAATAGTTACACTGCAAGATCGACACATGCTGTTTGATTGGTGTGAGACTAGGGTACGAGCGAGGTGTGGAGGGGTAGAGGAATACGAGGTGAGATGGAGTTGGGCGGCTAGCAATGAAGCGGCTTTCCAAATTGAGCGTCCAGAACTGCGTTGGGTGTGCTGGTAATTTAGAATGTTTGCGTCTTACGACCGCGCTTTTAGACGCGTGATAGACCGCTGAACAATGGATGTATGGTTATAGTTGTGTCCTGGGCGCCAAGCCTTGCAATCGGAGCGCTGTGGCACTTGACGTCTATAAGGTTCTTGCTAGTCGCTGTTGTTGCACTCAACGGCGCTGTCCACTGGCGGAATCGAGATAATGCAGTGTGGTCGTATCGACGATATATGCGAGTGAACGGACAGCGAGTCCAACGCTATGCCGGATCATGCCGAACCTTCTGGAGCAAGGCAAGGTACTGGTGCGTTGGGAGCGCTTATGGTGGGGATTTTTTTGGATGAGGGATGCTGAAGGTGTAGCCGTGGCTGCTGGCATAGGTATCGTCGACCTGCGAGATTAGATTTGCGTAGAACAATATAAGTTCTGTTTTCAGAATCTAGATCACAGCGTTCAACAATACTGTCAATTGACATCTTGTAACTCTTGCGATGTATATGGGTCTGTATGACATGCACTGAGTGCACTGCAGCGGCGGAGGAGCGTTTTTGGATTCGATCGTATTGGTTCTTAACCGGTTTCCTTGCCTCGTGACACCGTAATAGTCTTCATGAGAAAGGAGATGAAGGCCTAAGTCGCCATGAAATGCACGCCCACGCCTCTGAGACGCAGCTCAGATTCCGAATATCCTATGTCCAGTCAGCGAATGTTCTTCCTTCCAACGTTGCCAGCCAAGGCTGCCTTGGCGCGCGCGTACCTCAACTCCGTTTCCACAACCATTTACCTCGACGCAGACCAGACAGACTTGAGGAAGCCGTCACGCTGTGTGAGCCTGTTCATGCTGTCGTCGGACTCGCCCATGGCGCGGACGAAGCCAGAGAGAGCGTAGACCTGGTTCTCGCCGGTGTAGCGACCGTTCTCGTCGACCTTAGCGATGCTGATCTGGACGGAGGCGTGATCCTTGGCCTTGATGATGCGTCCGGTAGCGGACTACAAGGGAATTAGTATCGCGTGCGGAGGGTCAGGTCGAGCGGTGCAGTCTTACGCATTTGCGGGGGACGTAAACTGCGAAAATGTCAGCGATTGTTCATACTGCAACTCCCTGCCTGGGTTCAATCGCATTGCGATATTCCATATCCCAGCACCAGCAGATTACGGGCGTCCTTACGGTCAACGAGCTCGCCGCGTTCGTTCTCCATTTTGGCTGATGTGTAGAAAGACGGAGGGGTGGTCTTGAAAGTCGCTACGGGTGGGCTGTCGTCGAGATCGTGGTTTTCGCGATATGTGGGAATATGGACGCCGCTCCGCTCGCTTAGTGTGTGAGGGCCAAGCGCTGCCAGTCCGCTTTTGGCGCGCTAGTCATGGGGCTCTTGCCTTCACACGTAGCGCCGAAGGAACATCAACAACACGGTAACAATTTTCCACAGCACATAATTACATTGTATCTACATCATCGAGAAAGAGCATCTGGGGTTCATTATGCCCTGTGTGTCTGCAGGCTTACCACCAGTCGTCCAATATGACGATCCTTAGGGTCAGTGTTCCACGATTGTTCGCCATCGCTCTTTGCCCTGCTATCTTGATTTATAACGGTCATGCCTTGGATGAAACCGAAAACTACAGATCCGACATCGCTATACCCAAAGATTAAAACGTACGGTTTCCAAAGCAAGAATAAACTTGTAGTGACTCCAACGAGGCCCAGAACATTGAAGACCACAACTGCCCGGATGACCGGTTTGGAATCAATCTGGGCAGCAGATGTTTTCGCTGTGGTGTCGACTACTTATGTGGCGTTTGAAAATTTCAAGGCGAGGCTGCCTAACGCTACCAACGAGTCGTCTATCACTGCGTCGACTGATTCGGTAATGGCGTCGAGGACCAGGCTTCTGTAGTCGGGGGCGTGGATGTCGGACCATACTGAGCGATTCGTTCGAAGGCTCTTAATGCTCTCCATGAACGCATCGCCGACGTTCGATGTTCCACGTGCAGCCGTGACATACGACAACCAGTAGTTATCCATAGCCGCCGACCGCAGGTTTAGAGCTGGGTCCAGGTCGCCAACTTGTGCATGTTCGACGCGTGAAACCTTGATAGTCGCGTTGACCAAGGAAACATCGACCGTGAAGAGCGACGGCTCGAAGGCAATTTCGCATTGAGTCCAACTCAGCTGAGTGTACTTTGAGCCGGCGACCATGCCGAACATCCATCTGTGATCATCATTGACCGGTGGGTGATGGAACGTACTAATCCTCAGTCCCAAACCATCCAAACTGCGCGTAGAAATCCGTTGCTTTCGTAAAGTTGCTCCTCACAATCTCGTCCCAGTCAGCATTGGCAAAGCTCCCCATGCTCAGTACGTACTGGGGAACGTAGAGTCACCGGGGCGTGTCGTGAATATCGATATACGGGGCAGAGGACTCGTTGTAGATGCACTTGGTCCCCGTGCAAAATCCGACTTCGTTATAGGAGTATTGCTGCACGTTGCGAAGTGCAGCAACGGGGCGATCCGTGAGACCTGCAGCTGCACCCACTCCAAAAGAGCGACCAACGAATTGGAACCCGGTATTGTCCCACTTTGAATGTACCCTAGACTTCGCATCTGAAGAAGATGCTGTCGCGATGGATCGTAGCAGGTTGCCGGTTTGGAAGCGCTTCAGGCAGTTTGTAAACGTCCCGTTCGGTTGTTCTTTGTTCCAGCAATCGTCGCCATTAGTCGGCTTCAGATATGTGTAGTTGCCGTTCGATCCACTACTGGGTACTACGAACTAGGCCAGCGACCTGTGCCATTCAATGATATATTCATCCACACCATGCCACTTTACTAGGATAGACAGTCTTACCAAAGAACGATATGTTCATGGCCACGCTAATGGTGAAGGCCGGAGTGAGCGCGCCGGCCCACAGCACCATCGGCATGTAGGTCGTGTTGAGAACAAGCAGTGTGGCTAGCGTGAGCGTCCATGGGAGGTTTCAGTCAGCCCGAGTTTGGGTTACAGCAGATCACAGTCTCAATGTGTTGTCTGTTTGGACAATTGGTGCCTCGTCCAGTGATTAGTGACCATACACATCGCATACATCCACATTACACCCAATATTGAGGACATGACATGGACGACCACCTGCAAAAGGACCCGGTTCCATATAGACCAATTGTATAATGCACCATCACTCATGAATTCGCGTAGATGAACTGTGAGGATGGAGAGGCTGACACCTGTCGGAACAAGGATGCATAACGGAACGAGCTTGCGCCACCAAGTTATCTGTCTTAATTGCGGCTTGATGTCCTGGTCTGTATCCCGTGCAAATTCTTTTTTGTTGACTTGTGTGACAGGCTTGTACGCCGATGAATTGAATTTCGTTGAGTTGAGCATGGTCTGTTGGAGAATGTCCCGCCATTATCTGACAGATTGTGTCTGCTATTTCGGCCTCCGCAGCGCTGATTCAAGGCTGATCAGGCACGCCATCACTGTATCAAATAACTTCCAAACATTCATCCGAACGTTGAACAAATTTGGCATGCGCTCTAAAGATCTCATTAGCAAAAAGCCACAACTTCATTCCACCCATTTATTCTTTCAAGACTGAGCCACACTATGTACCCTTGCACCTCGTTTGACTAGATCTGTACTTCGCACAATATTTACATTATGTTCATCTTTCCTTGAGCCCAATCCTTTGCAACCGTGGTATTCGTACTGGGAGCAGTTGTGAGAATGATTGTTATTCAGGGCTGCAGGTGTACGCCACCATGCGCGCGGAGAGCTCTCGAGATCGCCATGTACGACAGTGCATATGCTCGAATACGAAGGTGTGATTGCATGCTCTCATGTCAATGATAAAGCGGATTGTGGTTTGTTTTCCACAACGCGCTCGATGGTTGAAACATTCCAGGATGACGTAGCGCGTTTATGACTAATCGTTGACCTTGCCTCTGGTGTCACCCATCACTCCTTCACCTGCAATCCTCCTTTCGAATAACATCAGACTGCGATTCGCGAGACCGACCAGCATTTTACGGTGCAGACTATTGTGTTACGAGCGCCTCTACGTCCGTGTCTGTTAAGTGTTCCATCTTCACTAGGTCGTGATTTTGCCATTCGCCACATGGCAATCATCAACAACACCGACTTTCCTCCTTTGCCATCGCAGACCACCAAACACCAGCGACTTAATAAAAGAGAAGATGCAGCCAAAGTGCAGCAACCCAAAGCTGCCGGCATTTACGCCACACTGCATGATCTCCCTGACGAGCTCATACTGGAGATCCTGAGATACCTTCCCGGCATTGACATGCAAGACTTTCAACTACACACACTCCTGAGTCTCTCGTTGACGAATCACCATCTTCACCGTGTTGTCAGCGACAAGATCTACTCTACATACGACAGCTACTTTTGCGAGCCATATCTCTTTCTTCGCACCCTTGTCACGAATCCACATCTCGGTGAGAGCGTCCGTCATGCCAAGTTTCGGTACGGTGACGATGCTCATCTCGAGAGGAAACGGTACTCGCCGAATGCACGAGACAAGAAGATCATAAAGGAAGGAATGAGACTTCTCGACTTCCCTGACTGGAAGGGCTGGGCTACTCGCTGCAATGCTGACAAGATTGAGCTCGACATTCTACACACGGCTGTCATGCTGCATACTCCCAATCTTGTGTCACTCGATGTTGAGGATGGGCAGATCTCAGCATACTCAAAAGCTAAATGGCCTGAACTTATTAAGAAGGCAACGACTGCAGAGTACTTTGGGCACGCGCATCGCTTTAGTGCCCTGAAGTCGGTCCGCATTGACGCTCAAAATATGGTCATACATCACATGATACCTCTTTTACGTTTGCAATCCTTGCAAAAGCTTGAAGTGCGGGAGTTGAGTGAGGTTGAACTGGATATGCGAGCACCAGCCGAGCTAAGGCGTGTACTTCCAGAAGGTTGCAACAATCTCGAAGAGCTCATCTTGGAAGAATGCTTCCTGCGCTTTGACGCACTGACAACTCTCATCAGCTCGGCACGAAGTTTGAAGAGCTTCCGATTTGACGCGAATCAGGAGAGCGTACTGCTGGACGGATCTGGAGCCATGCTGCAGAGTGCTTTGTGGCGCCAAAGAAAGTCTCTCGAGCGTCTCGATGTTTTCCACGATCCTTGGCACAAAGATGCCGATGGCCCAGATCACGGCGGTCTTGAAAAGTTTAAGATGCTCAAACATCTGAAATGTCCTCTACGCATGGTGGTGGACGTACGCTCAGGCGCTTCCGCGACTGTCTTAGAGTTCTTGCCTCCTGCACTCGAGGTTCTTGGCCTCACAATACGATGGGGCTCTGACGAAGAGTACTTCTTACCCGTTCTGGAGCGCATGGCGAGCGAGTATACTACAATGGTTCCTCAACTGAAAGTTCTTCAGCTCAATGTTCAGGTGCCTGCTGAGGAGCTGGACTATGACTGGGAGCGCATGGTCAGGGCTTACTCCAAAACGAGTGTCGAACTCATCATCAACTCGCCTTCTGATAGCGATGGTGACGAATGGGGCGATTGGCGTACCGTATCTTCGGACTCAAATGATTCTTCTAACGACTCAGATGAGGTCGAGCTATACAGTGATGAAGAGTTGGAATGATAGAGAGTTCAATGTCTATGAAATAGTCGAATGGCAAGACTCAGCATGGGGCGTCGTCATCCCAGCCGTTGCCCGACCCATCCGCGTCCCGGTAGTCAATCACATCCTCTTCTTCTCCACCTATATCCAACGGCTCACCCTTATCCCTCCAGAACGCTACATTCAGAGAAACTTGATACGCCTTGCATCTTTGACGCATGCACAGCACCTGCCCCTTATGATTGAGAGCAACCATCAAGACTCAGCCACCTTCAAAAGCCTTCTGGTCTGCCACCAGCACAAGTAACGCTTGATCCAAAGCTAGCTGCTCATCCGTCTGTGTCAGCCTAAACTTCCAGCCAGACTTGCTGCTCCCTTCCATGGCATCAAGATACCGCATGATAGCACTCAGAACGCATGATGGTATCTCTCCCATCAACTCGACCTCATCATCTGCATTTCTCGACCTCACTCCATAGGCAGCTGCATCGTTGTCAAAGAAGAATGGACCTGCAATGTTGTCATCGAGTTCTCCATGATGCTCCATGGGGTGAAGAGCTCTTCGTGATAAACGGAGATACGCCTCATCGGCACTTGCACGAGTCATGGTATCTTTAGATGAGCCGCTGTCGGAGGCTGTCTCATTGCCATACCATGTTCGAATCCAGATGGCCCACGGACGTTCGCTTTGGAGAAGAGACAAGCCTTCCGAAATACGGTCGAGTATAACATCGTCGAAAACTTCCGTGCATCGCTTGTAGTAGGTCTATTGAGCATTGAGTGAATTGCTTGGCTCAAGAGCTGCTGGCGGCAGCAACCTAGGTGTCCTCACCTGGCGAGCGAGTCTACCAAGGCCAATCCACCTGCTCACAATATTTTGTTCTTCTTCTTCGCGGAAGATGTGACTTTACGTCCCAGTGCTCCTGCCCAATCATGTAAGCCCTCGGACACATTTGGCTCCCTCTGAGTTACTACGGATACGAGATGTACCACCAGGTAATGGTCGAATGGCATAGTGTCAAAGATATAGTGTCAGTTGTTCATAATAGGACAAGACACGTCGAAACCAAAACCTCGCGGCTTGGTATTGTCATGTTCGAATCCTATCGTTTCTATTATCGGCCTACAAAGGCCGTTCGATTACGGTGAAGTGGGCGGACGACAAGCTTCAAGTTCAAGCTTTCCAAGGTGTCACCCCACTGGAGACAATATTGTTATCATCAGTTACATGTACGACTCCAAACACGTCCCCACAATGTCAAGCTGAGCAAATTACAGACAATGCTCAGAGAACAAACGACGCACGTGAGCATTACATGTAACTGCGTGAGCAGTGTTGGTTGGGGGCTGTGTTCAATGATTGTATTACTATCTGTTGTTTTGGTGGTGTCTGTGTACAGGAGCTCTCAGCCCAGAGGTAAGTGCACTTGCCCCTCGGGCAGTGCCTTCCTCAATAGAATATCATGTGACTTAGGCCACGTAGTTACATTACATCAGCGTCACGATCAGCAAGGTTCGAGTGCAGACCTTCGAGCCGACCTATCCGACCGTCGACTTTGACCACAATTGGCATCGCCCGACGAATGGACTTCATACCGGTACATGAACAATTTACAATGTCGACAGACCGCCCCAAAAGCTTACATGCCAGGACACACCTGAGTTCGCCTTGAGCCACGGCAAGGAACTCTGCATAGGCAGGTTTCGCCATCTTGGAGATGAGCGATTGAGGGAGATCTCTGCTGATTGCGAAAGTCTCCCTCAGTCATCTGCTAATAAACACGTGATATGGCGTACACTAGCTGTAGGTTATCGCTACGATCAATGGGACGCCCCAAAGGTGTGAGACAATGTTTTCCACTGCTGACACCAACATGTCACTGTTCTTCACGCCTTCACCTCATCCTCCTCCCCCGGGATCTCGACCCCCAACGCCCTATAAACCTCCCAAACATACCCCTTCGCCAACCCACTCCCCAACCCCGCATTTCCCATCTTATTCATCATATAGCTTATCGTCACACCGCGTCCAACATCCATAATCGCCATACTGCCTCCCCAGCCACCCCAGAAACAGATCTTACCTTCCGGTACCCAGTACCCTGCTCCGCCGGGACCGGGATTATTGAGCCCATACCCGACGCCGAAGCGCGCTTTGGCGGTGATGACGAGATCGGGGCCGAGTGTTTGTTGATTGAAAATCAGATCCACAGTCTTTGGGTCCAACAGCTTCGTGTCGCCAACCGTGCCGTTGCATGAGATGAAGGAGAGGAGGCGAGCAATGCCGCGAGCATTGGTGTTCCCGTTTGCCGCTGGCACCACCGCACTCCTCCAAAAGTCCTGATTGGCGATGTTGGCGTCCATTATTGGGTTGAGCAGCGTCTTAGCGAACACACTGGTCATGTCAATGCCTGCCGCGTCTGTGGGAGCTTCAGGCTTCCAGTCTGCCGGCGGTGCCTGAGGGGGAATGATCTCGGCGACGCGGTGGTACTCGGAGCTGGGGACGCCGAACTGAAAGTCTGCGTTCAATGGACCAGCGAGCTCGTCGGCGACAAATTGCGCAATAGACTTTCCTGTAATGCGGAGGATGAGTTCGCCGAGCAGATGGCCCATGGTCAGGCTGTGGTAGCCTGAGGCTGTGCCAGGAGTCCACCATGGTGTTTGCGCTGCGAGGCGGGCGGTGGAGGTCGGGATGTCGCAGACGTCTTGGACGGTGATGGGACCTTCCCAGCCAGACACACCCGAGGAGTGAGAGAGCAGATGTCGGACCTCAATATCTTCTTTGCCATTGACACCGAATTCTGGCCAGTACTTGGATACCTTCTCGAAGGGATCGAGCAGGCCGCGATCGATAAGTAGGAGGGCTGCGAGACTGAGAACCGTCTTGGAGGAGGACCAGACGTTCGTGATGGTGTTTTCTTCCCAGGGCTTGGTTTTGGCGGTGTCTGCGTAGCCGCCCCAAATATCGACTACGTTCTCGCCGTTGATATTGACAACGAGGGAAGCTCCTAGTTCTTCGTCTGCGTCGATCCTAGACTGGAGCAAGTCCTTCACAGCTGCAAAGCGAGAGTCGCAGATCCCAGAGACCTTGGCCATTGTAGTGGATGGTGAGTAATTGGTGAGAAGATCGATCTGATGATGTCTTTTACTACCAAGCAAACATTGTTCTTTATACCTCGGGTACAAACATTGGTGCCTAGCACGATGTTTCGTCTTGCTGCACGACGCTCAAGCGAGCACGTGAGGTCGGCCGAATTGTGGGGTGTACCTGACCAAAGTGCGCGCGACATCCGACAGTGGGGCAGCGACGACATGTGAGCGGCTCGCGGTTACGAAGTCAGGCAAGTAACCTCAACCGAAAATGGCAAACCGTGGGTCGAGCACTAGGGCATGATACGGGAGTCGAACTCCTTGTAGGTGTGAATAGGGTCGGAGTAAGATCCACAAACACGTAGCCCGAGTTAAAGATCAGCACGACGGAACTTCTGGAGTCCCGAGTACGACCATAGCTTTGTGTGAACTGCAAAAGTCAATAGCTTTCATATTGTATGCGGATATACAAGTCTGCGTTTTATCCAACTACATCTGAGCCAGTATAATCCTCCTCATTTGTAAGTCAGAGATAGACAAAGAAACAAGAAAACTTCATATACTGTTGAGCCGTACTCGTATTCATACATATCCCTCTTCAAAACTTTTGCGTACACCTCCACAACCCCACGTAGGCGTGCCAATGCCGTCTACAGTATCTTACTTGAGAAACTTACTGATCAAGCCCTTGCCTTCTTTCATCAAGTTCTTCATCTCGTTCTTCATGTGCGCACTCCCACTCGCGTTGCCGTGCTCACCATGCGCGCCTCCCTGGATATATTGCCCTCCACCCCCACCAGCTCCTCCAGCGTGACCCTTGCCTCCACATTGACCTCCAGGACAGCCTTGGATGAAGTGATTCACATCATCACAACACCTCCCACACTCCCCACTACCCATGTACGGTCCACCATGGCCCCAGCCAACACGCATAACACGTACTTTCCTACCTTCCCAGCCAGTCTTCGCATCGGTTGCATGGAAGACACCCCAGACCTCTGGGCCTCCGGGACCGTTGACAAGCACAAAATTGCCATGGCCGGGGCCATAGGGTGGGGTGTCGTCATGACTGGCTTGAAGTAGAGGGCGGTTCGACTTGGCCCACGATCGCGGGTCCAGGGGGTGACCACCAGTCCAGTACAGAATATTCATTTTGTATTCGTGGGTCCAGGAGCCAGCACATGAGTACACAAGGCCCATCCAGCGCCCGTCCGGCGAGCATAGGAATTGTGGCCCTTCGTTGATACCACTGGAGCCGGAGAACTCGTATTGTAAGTCTGGTGTACTGATACGGATAGGGTGACCAGTGCATTGTGTTGGTGAGGTCATTTGGATAATATAAATCTCTTGTCGCGACTCGTTCTCGTGAACACCTAGAGGCCAGCCCGAGTATACGAAGAACATGTTGCCACCAAGGGTAATGACCGTGCCGTCAATGGCCCACTGGTCATCCGGGAGCCCGCCGACACGTCCAAAGAACTTCCAGTTATCGGGAATTAGAGGCGACTGGTCTGCAGGTGGCCCCTCAAGAATGAACATGCGGTGTGATTTGTTGCCATGCTTTGGGTCATCGGCTGCAAAGTACACGTACCAGCGACCGTGGATGGCGTGAAGTTCTGGCGCCCATACATCGCCCGAGTACGGTTGGTCTTTCGGAGCCCACCTACTGAAGTCAATCACGGATCTCAACGTGTACAGCACGCAAATGTGCGAATAGGGAACAATGGTCGGCTGTGCTGATCCCGACACTGCTTACCAAATGATGTCCTTCTTGCACCTCTTTTCGAAGTCAAACAGACTGTCCGCTGACCAGATCTCGACTGAGCAACCGGTAGTCCAGGTCTTGTCGAGTCAGCACTGGCTTGCTTCTCAGGTTACATTTCCTCTTACCATGTAGTATGTGCCCTTGTCCCAAAGCACATATGGATCGGCACAACTCTTTTCGGTAATAGTCAGGATGGAGTCGTTGTACGGTGGCATCTGCATATTCATCTGCGAATGCATCTGTTGTTGCTGCCCGGGGAACGCCATTGTGCAGTGCTAATTAGTCCTCCTCTTACGGTAGTAGTACTCGTCTGTTCACCCGGCCTTGCGCCTGATGTCGAAATAGAGCTGCTGGGAGTTTTCAGAGTGATGTAAACAGCTCTGGAGTCTGAAGTGCAATTGCAGCAAAGCGCGCAGACTTGAAGAAAGAGCATCTAGCCACAGCCACAAGTGTGGAAGTGACCCACATGATTCTGTCACATGGGGTACGTAACGTGACGTCATGCCGCGACGGGCTGCGTATGAAGAGTGATTGAAGAGCTGGTCCGTTTCATTTTACTTGATGTAGGCAGTCATGAGGTTGAATGCCAAGTTGCTGCCGAGGTGAGCGCGAATTTGTGGCTGGTGGGGTCATTGCATTCGTCGCATGAGGAAGGTGAGCGCCACAATCCTGCAGGAGCGGTCGGTGGTCGACTTTTTCCTTAGAAGCAGCAACTAAGAGGTATCATGAAGTGATCCACAGGCTCAAATCATTACTACAAGGTAACTGTACACGTTCAATCCGACTTTGCGAAGCTGCTACTAGCACATTCGGTTTGACTAGTATTGCCCTTGGAACATACAACTGAGTCGATCACACAAGCACTCAGCAGTGCACAACGAACCCGCCCTTGATAACAGACACTAGCAATAGGTAGGGTAAGGTATAAACCATTCGTGATGTCGCATGCTCGCATAGCAGCGAGTCGAGGTATCCAACATGAACAGGTTGCAAACAACAGGAGGGGTGCATAAGACGCTACCCATCAAAGACCTGCGAACGCCGCGTCGAAGCACATTCGAGGCTGTAGGTATAATGTAAAAGCAGGGAAGTGGATCGTTACATAGGTGCTCATTGAAAGCGATTGCAAACGTCAGTCGTTTGCGCGGACTGTTTGCGGGGACTAGAAGTCGGTCTTGAGAGTCTGCTCAACGGTCAATTCGCCAGACTCGATGCGGTCGATGCGAAGGACGAGTTCCTATCAATCGTTAGTATAGAGACACAACAAGGAGACGAAGAAGCGCATACCTTTAGAGCTCTGGCCGTCTTAAAAGCCAGTGGAGGGATCTTGTCGCGTCCGCCGTTGCGGATGTCGATGTCCAGCATATCGCGTCTGCAGTCATCAAGAACTTGAACAACAGGGATTGCATGTTTCTGCAAAGCGGGGTTGGAAAGTTGTTTGACAGCATCGTAGGTGCGGTCTCCAGTGTCGTCAACAGCTTGTGAGATGTCTTGGATGTAGGTGTAGATCTGTTGCTCCTCGGCTGGTGTGGAGTCGGGGCTGGAACGGATAAGATTGACCAGTGGCTGAATGCTCTGTACCAGGAGGGCAGTTTGGTCCTCAAGGTAGTTCTGGGCGTTTGTTAGGTATGTTCGGATAGGCAACGTCGATTAACTTACTTTGAACTCTGTCATGCCATTATCAATCTCACCATTTGCACCATTCGAGTCTGAGCTCTCACGACCATACCCACTGTAGGGTGAGCTGTATGCACTGTAGCCGGTCGCATTGCTGCCCTTGCTACTCAGCCCACGCTGGTGGCCACGGTCAGGACCTACGCCGTTGGTGTTGTTGCTGCTACTGTTGTCGCTTGTATTATTGCTTGTGCTGTTTGGCGTGAAAGCGCTGTATCCGCTGAAAACCGTTGGCTTCAGCGGCATAGGCATGTCATCGACTTCCTCGCGGTCTAGCCCATCACGGTCCAATTCATTGTCTGGTGTCGGTCGCACCTTGACGAGCTTAATGAGCTCGACGACAGCGGTGGAAAGATGGCTTGCAGCAGCATCCAGAAGACTGACAGGTGACAGGCCATTCGAAGAGGCATGGTTCTTCGCTGCCGTGATGAGGTTGTTGGCAGTAGCGCTGACGCGTGACTTCAGCTTTGCTTGCTGCTTCTCCGGACTTGCCATCAAGTCGCCACTGACGCTGCTAGTAGGCGATTGCATCTGTGAGAGCGGCGTGCTGTCGATTTCGCCGGTGATTGCACGCACACACTTGACTACACTGCGCATGCTCTCGAGTGTCTGCTCGGAATCCACCCTGCGTGCCTTCTGGAGAAGCTCGTCGATACTGAGTTGGAAGTTAGTGACGTGGACATCTCTAACCAAGCCATCCGGTGTCGAGAAGCTTGGGTCATGGCTGTAGTTGGCAATATCCGGCGATGCGAGGCCTGATAAGCCGATTGATGAAGCCTTGAGCGTTCGGAGCTGCGTTTTCGAACGGGCATATCGAGATTTCCACTCCTTGAGCTCTTCCTCCAATGTCGACACTTGGCTTGTGAGCTGTTCCTCTTTCTCGACAGCAGCATCGCTGCGTGCAGACAGTTCGCGCATCTCTTGCAAGAACGTAGAGGCATCTCTTCGAACTTCTTCCGCAACCTGCTGCTGCTCGCTCAGCTCGCGCTCCAGCTCTTCGCACCGTTGTCTCCATTCGTCATTACCGTTGTTGTATGCTTGTTGTGGTGGGTTCGTTTCGAGGTCGGCGATTTGCGCACGAAGGCTTTTCTGCTCTTCGTCGTGGTCGCTGCGTATTCTGTCTAGCTCTGATCGTAGAGATGCGTTCAGGTTCTCTGCCTTCTCTACTTTGTCTTGGAGCGAGTACCGAAGTTCATCCCATTCAGCGCGCTCTGATGCATTGGTCTGATTTGTGTAAGTAGGAGGCTGTCGTTTGACTTGACCAAACTTACGCTGTCTCTGGTCCCCTCAGCATCCTTTAGCTTTTGCAGCTCCTCGTCTTTGTCCTGTAACGTGCCTTCCAGGGCACTGGTCTTGCTCTGCAGCTCTGCGACTTGTTTCTGTAGTTCTGTAACCATTTTCTCTTGCGCCATGCTCATGCTCTTGGCACTCTTGTTTGTTTGCCGTCTAGCTGCAGCACCTTCTAGGTTGAATGCATCGTCGTCATCCGCAGCGCTATCATCGTCGTCTTCTACCAATGTGCCCTTGTTCGGCACAATGGTATTCTGTTGAAAAGTCTTTGGAAGCGGTCGCCCAAATTCGTTAGCCTGCGATCCTGGTGCGAGTCCTCCTGGGGGCCCCTGCATGCCTCGTGGGTCTCCCTGTGGAGGCGGCCCTCTGTATCCGAGACCTGGCGATGGCCGGCCGCCCATCCTGCTGTCCATGCTCCCATTAGGTGTCCCTGAACGGCTGGGTGGCCCTCTGTTGCTTATGCGACTCGCAATGCTGGCTGCAGGACTCGCTGACCGCGCCATATCACCAGTGGTGAATCGTGGGAATCTCCTTTCCAGCTCGTAGAAGACGTCGGTCGCGAGTTGGCGGAAGCGCTCGAGAGGCAGCGTAGACAGCTTTTGTCTTGCCTGGTTGCGTTTTGGGTGGAAGTTGTTCTTGGGCAGCAGGAACTTGGGCGTATCGTTGCCTGGCGCGCCTGGTCCTCCACGCTTGCGGTCTTGCTCCCTTCGCAACGACTCGTCGTAGACATCGGTACTAAGCTCCTGGAATTGCACGCCAGACAGCCTCGTAAGCTTGTCCTTGGCTCTACTAGGTCGGGGGTTGCCTTGCGCGTCGTTCAAATACGGCCCGAGGTACACCTTGAGCACTCTGAAGTGCTCGGCCATGGTCTCCTCCAGGACCTGCATCTTCCTGTTGCTCATGCTGGCCTCGCTGCCAGCGAGGCTGGCGGCATACAGCCCTGTGCCGTCACTCGAGCGGCCTACAGAGCTGGGCGGCGACGGGTTGCCGTTTCCTTGTTGGCGCATTCCATTGAGCATGCCTCCATCGGTGCTGCTGCCGCCGTACTGACTCCCTCCGTAGGTGCTCGGCGGCAGCGTGGGCGAATATGGGTTCTCGCTAGCCAGGTTCGTGTATCGAGTTATGGGGGACCACTCCTGGCTGTCAGTCGAGACGGGCGACAGCGTGCCATTACGGGTGTTCATGGTGCGTTCACGGTGTTTCACAGCGCGGGCTGCCGCTGTCGCTGCTGGCGTGCCTGGTGCGTATCGGAGTCCGTATCAAAGTTCAGGCCTGCAGATGTCGCCGGAGGGCGCTGCGGCTGCTGGGCAAGCGTGAAACACTGACTGTGATGGAAGATTGGGATTGGCGCGCCTCGGCTTCTAGTCGCGATTGGCGGCGTTGCGAGCGTGAAAGAGCGACATCAAACAGTAGCGGCGTGCACAATGCTGCTGGAATGACAGCGTGGAGGGAGAGAGGCAGCGCCGGCGTGACACCCCGCAGCGCAGCAGCAGAGGGAGCGATGAGAGCCTGCAACGCGCGGTGCCGGGACTAGCAGGCTTTTGAGGGAATGCTTGACCCGCCTGCTCGCCTGTCCAAATGTCGGTGATGCCCCCTTTCACGCGTCTTGGCTGGGGAGCGTTGTTGGAAGTCGAAGCGCTAACTGCAGCTGGCCTGGAGCGTCGACGAATGGCACTGGCCCGCCCTGCGCCGCTGCATGCCACGAAAGCTCGCGATGTGGAGCGCGCTCTGGAGAAGGCCTGATGGTGCGCGTTGTGTGGTCAGGCGCCGATCAGGTCGAGTGTTTTTCCGTGCAGTTCAGCGCGTGTGGTTCTGTCATGTTGTCACCAGACTGGCTCTTTCCAAGGCTGCCAAACGGTCGTCCGCAAAACGGGCAACTGCTTTACGAGGTACGCAGACCCTGGTCAAGGGACGAGCTTGACGATCGAGACGGTTGCCATGCCCACAGTAACGGGCTCAGACGGCGATCCTTGCAGCTCATAGTGGGGACCACATCATTTCGGGGTGAAGACATTCAATTTCATAAGGGTATATAACAAGACCAAAGAGCTTGGGCGACACGCCGGTCGTGGTTGCCGTTTCCAACGCCTCTCCCGCTGCCGGTAGATATCTGGAATGCGCCACAACGTTAACGCACCCGCTTGATCTTTTGTGCCGGCTGCTTCTTGCACTCAGGGCACAGCCAATCGCCCACTGGCTCCTCCTTGATCCCCACACATTCCCAGTGGAACCACTGATACTGACAGTTGTCGTTGTCGCAAGCCACCATGTCACCGAAACTAACGCGTTGACAAAAGCAGTACTTGGTGTCGTCAGATTCCTCCTCCTCTGGGTCTCCAGCAACACCAGACATTTCCTCGTCCTCTGTACCAGCATCGCTGGCTACGCTTTCATCCTCAGCTGTCGTGGAGGGTGAAGCTCTCGATCCACCCTTGCGACGCTTCTTGCTGACCCCAGACTTGGCGGTCAGGGCAGCCTTGCGCAATGGTTGCTGCGGCTTAGCCTTCTTTACTGTGAGAGCATGTCTTGGTCCTACGCTGCCAGCACGTGAACCTGGAGTTGATGGTTTGGGCGTTCCCGGCCCAGTTGAGCCTTGTCGACCTAGAGATGAGGGGGCTGCTGGGAGAGGCCCAATGTTGCCTGTTGGTCGGCGTCGCTTGCTGTCACTTCCTGCTGACAGCTCCCGTTCTGATCGTGCACTAGCTTGGATCGCGCTTTGTGCGTTCGTTAGTCGCTGCTGGTTCAGCAGAGCTTGTGTCTGCATGTTCTGCATCGGCGCTGCTCTTGGGTTGATGTTCGCGTTTGTGGCGTTTGTGATGCGTGCGATTGCAGCTGCCTGCGCAAGATTGGGGGCACCTCCACCTTGGTTGCCAGAGACCGGGTGTAGTGGAATGCTAGCGCCTGTATTTGACGATGATAGAGGGGGTACTAGATTTCCTGGTGAGTCTTTAAGCAGGGAAGGCATCTGTGGATCTGCAGGTATAGATCCATCGCTCTGGAGATCTCGCAGTTTGATGTCCAGTCGCTTCACGTATCGATCGAGCTGCAAGGTGTTGTTAGTAGTGTTTCTGATCCTCGATTATGAAGCTTACAAGTGCGGCTGCTTTTTCTACTAGACCAATCTTCTCCTCTTGCAGAATCTGTGCTCGTTCGTAGTTCTGGATAACGACCTTGTTGTAGGGCTCCTCCTTAGGGTTCACGACCAGACTGCCGTTTAGCTTGATGAACTTCTGAAGACTATTGTCGCGTTGCTGAATCGCTGCCCGTAGTTCTTGGATTTGTGCATCTTTTGCCTGCACCTCCTCATAGAGATGCGTGATTTCTGCTGGGAGATTGGCGACTGGCTACGATTAGCTCATGAACCCTCATATATAAAAGTTTGACTTTACCATCATGAATGAACTGCTCGAGAATAGTGGCAGCGTCCTCTGCGATGGCCATAGTGAGATACCGTCGATGATAGAGTTGGATGAGGTTGTTCGCAAATTTAGTCCCACCTTCCTCAGGCGCAGCAAAACAGTCGCTGCGAAAGTGCTCAGGATGTTTCAGAGTGGCCTAGTAGACTGTCGAAATGATGGAAGTTGAGGATTTGTTGATGGTTGCTCGTAGTGAAAGCGCGAGTTCTGATGCAAGTAAGTGCAAGCGCACTGTGACCAGGTCGAGCAACACCCTCAGTCACTGCCTGCTGATCTCGCAAGCCTCGAACTTAACTTTCACTGCAGGATTCCAACTCTTACTTGATATACGTTAGTTGAGGCGCGTAAGTGTTCTCGACTTTGTGCATCCAGCCCTAACAAGCTAAGCCAGGAACCTGGCGGCTAGCGCCTCACGTGCAGCTCGGCAGAATGTCAAGAGCCTACCAATCAAACAACGATGGCATCCCCACCTCGACATCCAATTCACCATCATGCGCGTTTCTGGCTACCCTATGTCGAACAGACCTTCCAACAATATTGTTGAAGAGTACCTTTCGCCAGTCAACGATATCTACACCGGAGATTTTCAGGACTTCAAAAGCCTCAACGACTCAGAGAAGCAAGAGGTTATCGCAAGGGAAGCTGAAGACTACGGACTAGAGAGGCCGCAAGGATACAATGTATCCTTCCACTACAACCCACACGTGGAATATCACCACTTCGGAAGCTCGCATCCAATGAAGCCTTGGCGATTGACTCTGACCAAACAGCTGGTGCTGTCCTATGGGCTCGAGTATACAATGGATCTCTACGAACCGCGCCCAGCAAACTTCAACGAGCTAGCTATCTTCCACGACCGCGAGTACCTGTCATATCTGAGCGAGTAAGTTACGAAATCGCCCTATCACGATTGAATCACGCTTCTGACTATGCGCAGAATCACACCTCAGAACGCCAAACCTGATGACGCACAGTACATAGCTTATGGCTTCGGTGGTGATTCAAATGACTGCCCAGTCTTCGACGGCTTGTGGAACTATGTGTCACTTTACACCGGCGCATCCATGAGTGCAGCCTACAACTTACTAAACAAGCAGTCTGACATAGCCATCAACTGGTCCGGCGGTCTGCATCACGCGAAGAAGAACCTAGCCTCTGGCTTTTGCTACGTCAACGATATCGTCATCGCAATACAGCTCTTGCTGACCCAGCACCAACGAGTCCTATATATTGATATTGACGTCCATCACGGCGATGGCGTAGAACAAGCTTTTGAGTCAACCGACCGTGTATTCACTCTCTCATTCCACAAGTACGGTATCGACAGGCACGGTTGGCCATTCTTCCCGGGAACTGGCAACATCGACGAGATTGGTCCAAAGGATCCAGCGAACCGCGGTAAAGCACACAGCCTGAACATTCCCATCGACGATGGCATCGACGATCATCAATACAAGTCGCTGTTCAAGACTGTCACGAGCAAGGTAGTCGAGAAGTACAACCCTCAGGCCATCGTCCTTCAGTCAGGCGCCGACTCTCTTGGTGGAGATCGTCTCGGTCGTTTTAATCTCAATATCAAAGCACATGGCTCCTGCATTGAGACTGTTAAGTCATTCGGACGCCCTCTCATCCTTATTGGGGGTGGAGGATACACACCTCGCAACGTCGCCCGAACCTGGTGCCACGAAACTGCCGTCTGTGTCGGCGCCACATTGCACGACGATTTGCCAACTCACATCCCATACCTTCAAGCGTTTCAGGGTGAGGAAAACGGTGGTGGCAGACTGTATCCGGACCTACACAACACAAAGCGACACGACAACCTGAATACAGACCCAGCACTACAGAAGCTCGTCGAAAGAGCCATGGAGAACCTGCGGTACATGGAGGGTGCACCTAGTGTTGTAGTCAACACCAAGGGAATCACTGAGGAGCAGATCATGAAGATCAGGGAGCAGGTCGAGCAAGAATTGGCGGACGAGGAGGAAGACAGAAATTACTCCTTGGCTGTAGAGAAGACGCGACGAACTCGTGAAAGGAACATTGGAGGAAGGAACGAGCGTCGCTAAAGCTCGTTTTTTGCCTCAAGCTACCATTTCATGAACGGCTTGTTTTACAATTGGTATTCGGTCATTGGCGTTGGGAGATTTGGCGTTGGGAAGATTGGATAAAGTGCGCCTATCTCGATACCCTATCGTAAGAATAGATCGTTGTCTATGATATACACTTACAGCCGGTATAACGTCTGCAGCCTGTGCACTTTCGAGCTAGGAACAGTTCCACGGGATGATCTGAAGACGGCCGTAGATGTAAGACAGACCCTGTGATTTACCCCACAAAGCTTGGGCTACTAAGCTTAGCCAGCTAGACTTCCCGGTGCTTATCAGATGCTCGGATATGGCGGGTTTCGCTTCGGACCCAAGTACGAAATGCAGCCCACGGACTCCGTTTCGTCGACTCGGTGACCCGCTTTGGAAGCACCAAGACGTCTCGACTTTCACTGCTTATAAGTTCCTGTGTCACGATGCAAAACTGAGCTGTTAGTGATACTGGGCATGAGGAGTTGAGAATTGTTCCGCGTCCAGCTGCTTTTGAGCTGATCTACGGAGTGGCAGACCTGATTCAACCACCAACGACGGATGAAAAGGCTGGTTGGGGGCCTTGCAGCGGTGACTCAGGCCTTACTTCTCGAGAACTGCATGAAACGAGTCTGGAATACGAGCGACCATGCTTGTCAGGGACGAGCGAGTGTGGTTTTATCAGATCGAGTTTGGGTTTCATGACCCAATCGGACTTATCGTCGGCGTTTAAGGCAGGCGCGTCCGCAACAAACGAATACGTTACAGGTGCAGGCGCGTCGCATCCTGGATAAAAATTAAATTTTTTTTGCTGCCTCATCGAACTTCACAATTCGATTCCCCTCATTTTCGGGTTCTTCAGCCCTTTTGATTGACTCACTGGCCAATTTAGCTTTATTACCAATCCCCACTGCGGGCGTTAGCGGGCTGACGTTAGGCGTCGGTTGCTTTCGTCCACCGATAGCGTACCAGGGTCTTTGAGATTTATTGCAGGAGCTCTGTCAGCAAGCCTGAGAGCTTCAGGCAGATCTCTCTAAGCCGCCTGTAGAGAAAGACCTTACCCATGCACAGCCATGTCTGACGAACATACTCACAGCACGAACGCGTCCGACCGCGTACAGAAGAACGGCAGCCTGAACGGAGGTCCTTTAGCGTCGAACCCCCGCTCCTGCATCACATGCAGAAAGCGTAAGGTCAAATGCGACAAGAAGCAGCCATGCTCGAATTGCGCGAGGGCGAAGATTGAATGCGTCTTCCCTGGACCTGGACGTGCGCCGCGCAAGAGCAGAAAGCCACCTGATGCAGAGCTACTGGAAAGGTTGCGGCGCTTGGAGGGTGTCGTGCAGAACCTCAATGCGCAAGTCGAAGAACATGAGCAGGAAGCTGCAGAACGCGAACGCGAGAATGGCAGCCGACAGGAGAGTGTGAGTGAACATTGCTTCGGCAACGGTAGCTCTAAGAACAGCCCATCTGTGGTAGTGGACAATAGCGTCGAAGGGCTCGAAAGCCGCTTCGGTAGGCTCGTCGTCAAGAAGGGCAGAAGTCGGTACATCAACAACAGCTTTTGGGCTAGTCTGAACAACGAAGTCGAAGACCTCAAAGCAGTCCTAATCGAGCCTTCCGACGATGAGGACGATGCCAATTCGCCAAACTCATCCGAACAACCAGGCCAACACCAGGGATACATCTTCGGTCTGAGCTCCACCAGTGTCGATATGCGAGCACTGCACCCTACGCCTGAAATCGCACGTGAGTTCTGGGAAGCCTACAAAGACAGCGTCGAGCCCCTGGTCAAGGTGCTGCACACCCCTACTTTCGAGCCAACTTTCAACGACGCCCTAGAGTATCCTGAGAAAGTCAGCAAAGGCCTAGAGTCTTTACTATTCGCCATTTACTACGGAGCTGTGACCAGTACGACAGCGGAAGAGTGTCTACAAAACTGGGGGGAGGACAGGTCATCGCTTCTGATCAGGTATCGCTTTGCGTTGGAGCAGGCCCTTGCCCGAGCGAACTTCTTGTACTGTGACGAGATTGTCATCCTTCAAGCTTTTGTGATCTTCCTCATCTTACTGCGCAGAAACGACGATGCACGGAAGATATGGACATTGACTGGACTAGTCGTGCGTATCGCGCAAACACTGGGGATACACAGGGATGGCAGTCACTTCGGACTAGCACCGTTCGAGATCGAGATGCGTAGGAGGCTTTGGTGGCAAGTCTGTATTCTGGACGCGAGGTCATCTGAAGACCATGGATGCGATCCTACTATTGTCGAAGCGCAGTTCGACGCCAAAATGGTACGCTTCATTGGGTGTGTCCCGTTACGAGCGCTTGCTAACATACTACGACAGCCTTTGAACGTTAATGACACCGATCTGCATCCCGATATGACCGAGTGCCCTCAAGAGCGGACAGGCTTTACAGATATGACTTTCAGTCTTATCCGCTTTGAAGTCGCCAACATCTTCCGCCGCATTCTTTACATCCCTCCTGGACCTGTCAGGTGCACCGAGCTTTTCGCCAACTTTTCGATCGCCGAAAAGGAAAAGTGGATCACAGAGTGCCATCAACAGATGGAGGACAAGTACTTGAAGGATTGCGACATGTCGATTCCACTTTGCTGGGTGACTGCAACGATATCGAGGCTCATCATGAGCAAGATGTGGTTGATTGTGTATCATCCACATCAGCGCAAGGACGGAGGCGCATCATTACCCCAAGAAACGAAAGACAAGTTGTTCATCACCTCACTCGAGAACGTCGAATACTCCATGCTGCTCGAAACCGAGGCTCGCACAATGAAGTGGGGCTGGCTCTTCCGCACCTATGTGCAATGGCATGCCATCGCCTTCCTGCTGTCTGAGCTATGTGTGCGCACCAAAGGCGAGGCGGTGGAACGTGCCTGGCGCGCTCTTGAAGCCACAGCCGGACGTTGGTGGTTTCCACTTAACGATTCATCGCCATACCGCAAGGGTCAGCAAAGATACTTGTGGAAACCTCTCAGGAAACTGTTAGCTAAGGCAAAAGCGGCGAGAGAGAGGGAGATCAGACTCGAACAAACGAGCCAAGCAGTCAGAAACGGCCAACATCTCAATACTGACTTCCCGTGGATCGCTCCTAACACCCTCAATCCCGTCACAGTCGATCAGCCAAGTTCAGAAGATCTGGACAAGCTCTTGAGACCATCAGCTCCCAAGCTCGGCGAAGTGCCGATACACGCAACTCCAGCAAGCTGGCCTGAGAGTCCAGTGAGTCTTAACACAAACAGACCCATTACTGGTCTCAGAGGCGAAGACTTTGGACAGAGTCAGAGGGCGCAAAGCAGAAGCTTGACTGGGTTCGGGAGCCAAAGTACTAGCCCAGGACAACAGTTTAATCAGTTGACAGACTTTGGACTTGACAATGTCATTCTCGATGTTATGGACGGATCAGGCTACGCACCTCTCAACACGATCTCACATGTTCAAGATACACTGCATTCGATGCAAACAACGCAATCTGGCTTTGCAACATCTGCACAACCGGTTATGCCCAATGGTGCAAATCTCATGACTGGCGTGTATGCACCTGATATGCACTTCGGAGATTTGAGTTTTGACGACATGACATCAACAGGAGCCACCAACGGACAGAACAACGATTCCCCTATCATGGATGGTGGTAATATGGATTGGCAGGCCTTTGACGATATGGTAGGACAGTATGGCTTTGAGGGACAGGCAGCAAACAACGCCAATGCAACAGGCACCGGACACATGGGCCTAATGCATTTCTTGTAAGGGACAGACGCATTTCATTTGTACAGTAATATGCGGATTTGCCATGGCGTTCAAGAAGTTACAACTCGACACTTCGGCTCAGAAAAGCCATGATACCCACGATTGAATGTTCACTGTATAGTACTTTGTAATTTAATAACAACTCGGCCATTGCTTGCAGGCTCCGTGCTACCTTCAGCAGCCGTGAACTCGGTGCCATATCAATACAACATTGCGAACAACCACAACGTCGCCCAGACGCCCAGAGACCGGATCGATTCTTCCACGAATACCGCCTTGCTACTGGCCCTGCAGACTTTATGATCTTCCGCCGGGATTGCGCCGGTTATATGCAAGACGGATGAAACAGGGTAAGCCGGACCACGTGGAGGACGTGATTAGATGGCGTGCTGATAACCTTATCGTCACCTTTCGCTACCTATCCAGACACGGTCGTCTATACATCGTACGCGTATCAATATACCGGGGGGGGGGGGGGGGGGCAGCCAAACAGTGTTGTGCGCTCCCGGATCTTCAGCCGGATGAGGGGTGAGTGATCAATGCATTCACATGCAGCGGGCTACCGCTTCTGCTCCTGGATCATCCTCGGACCGGCTTCGTTGGTTGTACACGTGGAAACAGCGTTTCGGTTTGATATTTGAGCTTCTTGGAACCGCTCTTTCACAAAACGCTTCGAAGTTTCGTTGCCACGATTTGTAGCGGGCCCGGCAGCTTACCGTTGGTGGACTATACACATACTCAAGACGAACAAAGGCATCATCTCGATACTCTTGCTGTCTGAATATGGCGGGTACAGCATCATCTCATCGATATTTCACGCAAGACATAACACCGAACATCACAACAATATCGAAACCGACTGATTCCGTCAAGCTAAAGCCGACAATTCTCCACCTCGGCGATGACATCCGCTGGAACCACGACCTATACGCCGAACTATCGCAAAAGTTCAACATCATCAGAACGTACTCCACAGGACGAGAAGACTGCAAACGCGCATTGCAAGACAGAACTTGGGGCGACTTCGTAGGCATGTACCGCCCCTTCTGGAACACAGGCGGCGAAATGGGCAACTGGGATGCTGAGCTAATGTACCCCTTCCTTCCCTTTGCTTCATTTCTCACGTACACTAACCCGATAACTCACATAGCCCACTCCTGCCAAAAAGTTGCAAAGTCTTCGCCTCTGCCGGCGCAGGCTTCGACTGGGTTGACACCAAAGCCCTAGCTGAACGGGGCATCGTGTACTGCAACTCCGCATCCGCATGCACCGAGTCCGTCGCCGACGCTGCCATCTTCCTCATTCTAGCCGTCTATCGCTTGTTCTCTTGGTCTTGCCAGGCTGCGCACTCTTGTGATCCAGAGCGATTCAGAGACGCGATGAGTAACATTGCAGCTGTAACGCACAATCCTAATCATTCGACGCTGGGGATTGTAGGGCTGGGCAGGATTGGGTATAGGATTGCGCAAAAGGCGAAAGCATTCGAGATGAGGGTGGTTTACTATGATGTTGTAAGGATGGAAGAAAGGGAGAAGGAGGTTGACGCGGTGTATTGTGAGACGCTGGAGGAATTGCTGGGGAAGAGTGATTGTGTACTTCTAGCCACTCCATTTAATGGAGATGTTCTATTGAGCCAAAGAGAGTTCGGACGGTTCAAGAAGGGGGCGAGATTGGTGAACATAGGTAGAGGAAAGTTGGTGGATGAGGCTGCACTGGACAAAGCGCTGGACGATGGAACCGTGGGTGCGGCGGGCCTTGACGTACATGCTGATGAGCCGCATGTCAACAAACGGCTGGCAGCGCGAAAAAACGTCATCATGCTGAGTCACACGGCAGGTGCCAGTGTAGAGAGTCATATTGGGTTTGAGAAGCTAGGGATGGAGAACTTGCTGGGGTGGCTAGAGAAGGGCGAGGCTGGGTTGGTGAGCCCAGTTAATCTGCATTGGCTGAACAGAGACGTGTGAAAGTATGAACGTTGAACTAAGATCTGATAGCTGTGTTGAATTTTTGCGCATCATGTACTCTCCTAGTAAGCAAATTCTTGGCCAACCAGTTTCTCACTGAGTTTCCATAACTTCTCGACATCGGCTGGATTCGTGGCGGTTGGTTACAAATCACCAGAAAGATTTCCATTCTCGAGATATACTCCATTGTAGTCTGTTACTCGTGTCAGCGTATCATTAATACGGTCAAGTCTGAATTTGCAATACGTATCATCGAGTCTTGGATCGAAAGCGGCAGCGACATGTGTGGCAGCACACTCATCCAGGTTCTTCAAGTCCAGTTCGCGATTCCAGCCGATCTCTTTGTCCTTCGCACCTTTTACTTCTGTGAGCCCCTCCTACATCCAACGCACAGATTCCAACTTACCCAATGCCGCCAAGTCTTCGTCCGTCTACCCCTGGGATGCGAGCGAAGTACCAAAAGCCACACCAGGATGCAAACTGTACGCCTTCAAGCCCTTGGGCCCAAGCTTCTCCGCAAGTGCTCTCGAAAACAAAATGTCGGCTGTCTTGCTCTGCTCATACGCTTCCCACTGCTCATACACCTTTCCGTCTTAGAAGTTCCAATCCTCGAATCGCACCCCGCCGAAACGGTGGCCATCACTGGCCACATTAACAATGCGAGGGCTGGGAGAAGCAAGGATCTTGGGATGATCGAGTTTTTGAACAAGAAGTGACCAATGTGGTTGCTGCCGAACTGGTTCCCAATGCCTTCCTGCGTGGTCTTGTACGGGCCAGCCATGATGCCCGCGGAGTTGACCAAGACAGCGATGTGCTGCACATCTTGCCAGCCCCACACAACATTCGCTGCTTGTCGCACACGCTTCTGGCTCGCAAGATCGAGCTCCAGGACTTTGATCTCAACATCCGAGCTCCTTGGATTCGACTTGGTCTTGCGCACGGTGGCACCAACCTTCTCAGTCGAGCGGCCTGCGAGAATGAGCAGGCGCAGTTTGTACTGCGCAATTGCTTCGACAAATGTTGCGCCTAGACCGCCTTGAGTCACGCCAGTAGTGAGGATGGTCTTTCCGGCTATGTTGGCGGCATTGTCGGCTGCGATGGTGGACGCAAGTGCGGTTTGGCGGTTGTACGGGAGTGGTGATGACAATGTGCTGGATTTGAGTGATTGATGTGATGGACGGGCTCGTAAAGTTTCTCGATGAAAGTTATATTCAGGCCTAGCATGACGCGATATCGCTGTGGACAGCTTCACATCTGCCTTTTTTGGCGGTAGTGTCTTAACTCGGTTTCTTACGTCCGGTCTACCGGTACTGTTTGTCGGTAGTAGATGTTGTAATATCAATATTGTAAAGTCAAGCTCTCAAAAAGAGAAATGCAAAAATGCTGGAAATCCGAAGATTCACAATGGCCCTCAAGTAATTTAATCTAACGTAAGAGTTCACATTCGGAAGCATCAACGCTGTGCTTTCCTCAGTTGAAATCATCATTGATGTCGAAGGAAGAAAGGAAAGAACAATCTGCTCTCATGACTGTAACAAGACGACAGCTCATCACCTCGCATCTACTCCTGCCTGACCCTACGCCCATCATCTCTCAGTCGTATCCTCAATCACTCTCGCCGCAACATCCATACAACGAATCCCCACCACCATGACATTCCCATCTATCTCTCCCCAACTGCAACCCTCCCACACCACTTCACGCCATCGCATCCTCAAAGCCAGCATCTATATCTCCACCCTCCAATTCATAGCCGCGCTCCTCCTCACACTCATGCTCCTCTGGCACATCAGCACCATCACACTAGTCGAGAACTACAAGATGCCCGAGTGGTGGGTGAAAGACTTTCTAGCTGAGCATGCAAATGGGTGGCGCGTTGGTGTGTGGGTGGTGGTGGGTGTGCTTGTGAGTTTGATGAGAGTTGCATGGTGGTAAGGGGTGGTGAGGAAGAGAGGCTGACGCGTGGATAGGTTCCGATGGATTGCGTGCATGCCCTGTTGGGGTTGGATTGGTGGTGTGCGGTTCTTCATGGGCAAGGAAGCGCATTGGGAGCTGCGGCCGGGCGAGAGGGAGACTCGAGGGGAAGTATGGATCAGGAGAAGGACATCAGTACCAGCATGGGCGAGAACGTGAACGATTGGAGTCGAGCAGCACACGGCCGCGGAACACCTACGTCTACGATATCGCGGCCTTCCTCTCACAGCTCAACTGCAAGCGCTTCTGAAGCTGCCGAAGCATCAACCGGTCCATCATACCCCTACCACCCCCTCCTACACCCCCACCTCTCACCCCAACTCCAAAACCTCTTCCTCAGCATCCTCGACATCCTCATGCTCGCCATCCTCGCCGGCCACATCGTAACCTACTTCGTCAGCCTGCCCACAGCGATCGCATTCTGCAGCCTTCCCGCCATCCTCTTGCATCCAGCCCCGGAGTTTGGTGCGAACAAAGTGCCGCTCAGTTTGCGGGATCGGTGTATTGGGTTGAATGTGGATGTCCATGTTGCTGGGGGATTCGCGGTGTTTATGGCGATTGTGTTGGGGGTGTTGCATGTTGCTGCGCTTGCGGTAAGGGCGTGGGAGTGCGTCCAGTTTGGGCGAGAAGGTGTGGTCGGGAAGACGTCTGTGCATGGGCGTCGCAAGGTCGGAGCGGGGAGTGTGGATGTTGAAGCGTCCACGGTGTCTTCGACGGTCGGTTCATCTTCTCAATCGGGCTTGACAATATGTTCGATACTGAGCAACAAGTCTACCTCACATACCGATACTACTACTCCCACTACCGAACCTCGCAAGGCGACTTGGATCAGCGCAGAGGAACGTAGCACGGGTGTCAGGTTCGTAGACGGGAGCGCTGAGCGAGCGGAGCGAACGGCGAGGCGACGTGCGGTTCGAACTGACGAGAGCGAGGTTTTGAATGGCGAGTCAAAATGGAGTGAGATGTTACTGGAGTGTCTAATCGATGCATGAGTTTGTGTTGTCATCAAGGTGGAATTAGCCGGTACCGTCAAGAAACGAGGGAGAACGCTGAAGGAGAAAAGCGAGCAAGGGATGGTACAGCATAGCAGTTTTGGTGGCAGAAAAAGCCGTATAGTCTGACCGAATATTTTGGTCGGACAATAAAAAGTACAATGATGGACGACTATGCAAGCCCACAGTGATGATAACATGAAGGCATTCAACTACTCCCTTTCACGCCGTGACCGTGAACGCCACGCTAAAATCTAAAACAAGAATGAGGAAACAAGAACCTCCAGGTAGTGGTAGCAGTACGGATAAGATGCTAGGAGGCTCCAACTCCAAGTCGGCGGGAGAGTAGTGAGAGGGTCGGATGACGAATTCTCACGGTATATCGAGATGCCTGCGCGTGCCTGGCGGAAGCGTCCAGTTCTTCGAGAGTGGACCGGTGACACTGAACGAATCCACTTGCAAGTTTCCTCTAGCTCCACTCGAGTTGGCTTGGTGACTCGACCCGGCCTCGACATGGGAGGTGGGATCGGAAAGGATTTGACTGTTCGGTCTCGACGCCCCGGATGCGATACTCTGCGGCGCGCTTGCGAAGGTCGATTGGAGCGATGGATTGACACGTGGATTGACGCGTTTCTAAGCGTTGAAATCTGTACCGAATCCTCCAGACCCGTACTGGTTCCAGTCTGTCTGCGCTTCCAGCATCCATGACACCGAGTCGAAAAATTCGTAGCTGTTGGCGCTCGCCAGGCCTTGGGGTAGAGCTAGTGGCATGCTCAGGGTGTTCAGGTGTGGATTGAAGTTTGGCATGGTATGCGCGGGGTTTTCGACGATGGTACCTGGCGGAGGTGTTGAGCTGCTGGAGGAATCTGGGTTCGTAGGGTTCGTAACGACGGTGTTGTCGAGTTGTTCTGCTGCACCACTGACCTGTGCTTCACGCCAGCGCCACACGCAGTCAAACATTACGCTCATGCTCATGCGGCTGCGAACTATGAGGCCTAGAGGATCTTCGAGCATGCCTGTGCTTTCTCGCCGCTGCTGTGTGGTTTGCTGGGATTGGGGGTAGTTGTTGAACATGTTCGCAATCCCAGAGTTACTGACGGATGGCGACTGAGACATGCTGTGCAGACTGCGTCCTCGTGAGCTCTCCTTCCACAGCTGCGCTAGTACCTCCGCGAAGCGATCCAGAAGATCGTTTGGCCAGACCTTGGATCGCCTGAGTGCCTCCACTGTCTGCAGCACGTACTGGCGCCCCTTCGACGGCAGCCTCCCAGCGAAATCCGAATTGAGAAGTTTGAGGAGAGCGAAACCGGCGGCGAGAGCCATCTGCATGATGTAGTATGGGACATAAGGTAGCTTGCTGGCTTGTTGAAGCTTGAAGACCTGGTCCAGGTAAGTTGTGGCTGCGTAGTAGAGGGCGACCAAATCATCGCGGCGTTCCAATCGAGTCTCGGGGCTGAAGAAGGAGTAGAGGTGCAGATGTAAGCACACCGCACAATGGTAAAGCTCTTCAAGTTCTGCAAAGGTCAGCCAGCTGTTTTGGGAATTTCAACATGAACATACCATTGTCAACTCCATCTAACGACCCTCGCTCTTCCTTCAGTCGATCTGCTTCCAATGTCATGTATGTTGTCGCAGCTTCGGCCGCGAATCGGTGCGTGTTGGCCGAGTACAAGAGCTTGTTGATGCGGCTGGCAGCCATCTCCTGGCGCAAACGAACAAACAGAGTCGGTGGTATCGTGCGCATGTGGTCCTCGTCGTCGACCTTGAACTCCAATGTCGAATCGTAGAGGGTGATCGAGGGCTGGCCGTTCCCTGTCGAGACACTAGGCCTTGTCAGTGATTGATTGAGCACGTACAGAAGCCATGACTCACGTCTGTGCTACGGTGTTGCAAACCGCCCATGTGCGCAAGCGGTCATGGATGTCTTCCTGCTGCAGCCTGACCTTTGTGCGCGAAAAGTCTTGAGGGTGTGTGGGCTGGTGCAAGCCAATCTGCATTGCTATTTGCATCATGACACCGCACAGCATGTACGTGGGGTCAGTGACGGTGCGTTCTGCCGGAATTGGCCATGTGCACAGCAGACACAATGCCTTGACAACGTGATGGTTCGGCTGGTTCCGGACCGAGTCCCAAATCAGATCTGTCAAGGGCTTTGCGAGGTCCTTCAACAGCGTTGGTCGACTGCTTGAGCGCCGTGCCGCAACGCTGACGATGGCCCAGAACAACAGCTTGTGGTCATGGTTGTAGTACTCCTCAGGCGAGCGCACCTGGTCGAGGAATGGTAAGAATGGGTGGTACAGCTGAAAGTACTCGGTGAACAGCTCGTTGACCTCGCCGTGTCCCAATCGCACTTCGCCTGCACCCAGTGTGTAGAACATGGGCGACTGGCCGCTGCGCAGGTCTAGCAGTGACGTCGCTGCTACCTGCTGGTGCTGTGTCTGTAGGAATGCATCATCCTCGACCTTAAGCAGTGGTGTTGCGGCGAAGTTGTTCTGGTGGTCCATGGGCGGTTGTGGTTGGTTGACCAGTGGTTGACCAGGCATAGGTGTGCGGCCCTCGTACATGGCCAGCCTTTCCCTCAGCGACTCCATTTCCTTCTCCATCTCGGCATTGCGGTTGCGTTTGCCCACGCGCTTGAAGTTGGGCTCGATGACGCATCGAAGGTTCTGCTTGACGCAGCGGTTGCAGCTCACGAACGGGTCGCGCTGCACGTTGCATTTGAGCTTCACGCGCTCCGTTAGTGGGGTGACATGGTCAATTGCCTATGTAGATACTTACTTTCTGCTGGCGACACTCATTGCATGCGCGCTTCACTGCTATGTTGCGCCGCGCAGAAGCTGGGCGTGACCCATCTGCGTCGCCGTTCTGGAAGTCATCGTCCTCGCTGGATGCAGAGCGCTTGAATCCGCGCTGTTGCTGGCCAGGCGGGCTGGTCGCGAAGCCTTGCGGTGGCAGGCCGGTGCCCAGTGTTGTGGGAGAGAGCTGGTCTGACATGGACATCATGGTGAGGTGTAGCTCCTGCAGGCTGTTGCGCGCTGCAGCACCGATATCGCTGCCCGAGGTTGTGCTCGCTCGCCGTGAGTAGAGTTTTGGTAGCGGGGTCGGAGGGAATTTGAGAATGACTCTGTCACCAACCCGCACTCAGGGCGATGCACGTCAGCTATCAGGCAGTCATGTGTTTTCCCGTCGGCTATCGCTACCAGGACTGCTCTCGAGAACATGCAGGCTCGAGCTCACCTGCAGGATGCCGCCGAACGGTGGGCTCTGAAGGGCTCGACAGCTGTGGAGTTCGACGCACTTTGACTCACCAATCAGAAATTACGAACCCATGCTGAATCGCGCTTCTCCAGCCTCTTCAGGCTACTCAACTCCGCTTGTACCCGCTGTGAATTGCGAACTCCAGGGTAACGCTGGGCGTTTCTTGCTAGTTTGGCAGTTTTTTGGAGCCATCGACTTGTCCCCGACGCTATTGAGCGCAGAATGGCGCTCTCCATATGGTAGAACGTCGGCTAGATAGGCAAAAGCACAAGATAAGGTGATGGGTTCGAGTCACTGAATCTCTTGGATCTGCTAAAATTATGGAGCTACCGTCTGATTCGAAGGTCAAATAGTAGCTCATCCCAGTATGTGGGTTTGTCAACATCTGCTTGATTTGGTGAATGAGAAACAACAGGACATCTTTAATATCTCAGAGAGGCCTTGAAGCTGCCCCAACAACATCGGACACCTTCATTGTTGTTCGTTGGAGAAACAGGAGCACATTGGGAACAGACAAGGGAAACTTGGGGATATGGTTACACAGGCAGGGGATATGGTTACACAGGCAAGGGACAAGCCGTGCGAGAGCGGAGCCAGTAGCGCCTTACGACAGACTTCCATGAATCTCGTGCTTGATTCCAACATCAAGCATGAAGTCCTTGGTCCTTCACTTGCAATCCTTCCTGTGCCCACCCTCGTCACACGTCATGCACCTCGTAGTTGTGTTGCGCAGCTTGTGGATGTATTCGTGATCCTACTCAGCTACTGTCCTGGTGGACTTCGGAGAGTGACGCAGAAATCGCCGTGATATCGTGAAAGTCAACCGAACCAGGAGACTGCCCATAATGCACATGAACACCGATAGCCCCAGTTTTGACATGCTTGAACCCCAGTTACCCTCGAATCATCACCACTTAACGCTTCTTCTGCTGAGACTCCTTGAGGACCTTCTTGACAACCTTCTGCTCCTCAATGAGGAAAGCACGGACAATGCGGTCCTGGACGCAGTTGGCGCATCGCGAACCACCGTAGGCGCGCTGGACGGTCTTCTTGGGGCGGGAGACGGTGGCGTATTCGCGGGGGCGGAGGGCAGGGACACCGGCGAGCTTGGTACCGCAGTCCTAGAAACTGTCAGAATGGGTGTGCGGAATGCAATCGCACTGCACTTACACCGCACTTGGGGGCAGTGCCCTTCTTCTTGATGTGAAGGTAACGGAGCTCACCACCGGGAGTCTTGATCACGCGGACCTTCTGGCTCCTGGTGTTGTAGGGGGCACGACGCCTCTGCCCAGTGTTAGCCATTATCCAACACACGTCCAAGCAATTCCATCTCTGATATTCTCGCTCGGTTGTTCGGTGCGACGTACGTAGGTGAGTCTGGTGGAAGGCATTGTGATTGATTTCCCGGGGAATCAGTGGGTGATTGTCTGTTATAGAACGTGAGCGAAAATTCGTTTCGTGGTCGAGCGCAAATTCGGATGGAACAATCGAGCGGAGAGGCAGTCGATGTTGTCGTCGGTCTGCGGGAATTGGGCAGGGCTTCGCTGGGGCTGGCTTACCGCTGGGCGTTAGTAGTCGTGATGTCGTGAAATCTCGTCGAGATGTTCCTTCCAGTGCGCTGCGCTGCCACTAGCGCCTTCCTTAGCGAAGCGTCCGTGCGACAATTGTCAGGAAGGCGCGACTCGGTCACGTGGAAGCAGCAGCCTACTAGCGCGTCGAAAAGATATCATCAAGTTGCGACGCCACTAGGGAAGCAACTCCATCGCCAATCGCTGCAACGCGTGGAGCGTCACATCGAGTCCGACGCGCATCTGTATCCTTTTCCTTTCGGAGCCTATAGCGACCGATCTGGAATTCGCGCGCGGACGCGACTTCTCTACATCGACCGCGGCGCGCTGTCGCCTGCAAAGCTTGGAGACTCGGCCTCTAAGCTACATCACAACACAACACAACCACGAAGTGCCTACTCAGCATGGCGTTCCCACCTCCCCCTCCACCGCCGCCTCCTCCAGGCCCACCTGGCTCTGGATATGGAGCACCGCCGCCTCCACCTCCCCCTCCTGGACCTCCCGGCGCGCCAGGTGCTTCAGGCCCTCCCGGTATGCGACAAATGGTTGATCCTCAGGTGGCCAAGTTTGCGCAGAAGAAGAAGGACTGGCTGCGACAACAGCGTCAGAGGTTCGGCGAGAAGCGCAAGGCTGGGTTCGTTGAGACACAAAAGGCAGACCTGCCTCCGGAGCATCTGCGCAAAGTGTTCAGGGACATTGGCGATGTGTCACAGAAGAAGTTCACCACAGACAAAAGGAGTTACCTTGGTGCGCTGAAGTTCATGCCTCATGCGGTGTTGAAGCTTCTGGAGAACATGCCCATGCCCTGGGAGAGCAGACGAGATGTGAAGGTCCTCTACCACACCAACGGATGCTTGACACTCGTCAACGAGGTACCGCGAGTCATTGAGCCGGTTTTCCACGCACAATGGGCGGCCATGTGGGTTGCAATGAGGAAGGAAAAGAGCGATCGTCGTCACTTCAAGCGCATGCGTTTCCCACCTTTCGACGACGAGGAGCCTCCGCTATCGTACTCGGAGAACATCGAGGACGTCGAACCCTTGGAGCCCATTCAGCTGGAGCTCGACGAGGAGGAAGATGATCCAGTTGTCGAGTGGTTCTACGAGCACCGACCCCTCCTCGATACCCCACACGTGAACGGACCGAGCTACGAGACATGGAACCTGGACCTGCCACAGATGGCCACGTTATATCGTCTGAGTAGGCAGTTGCTCAGCGATATTGTGGACAAGAACTACTTTCACATGTTCGACATGAATAGCTTCCTCACAGCCAAGGCACTAAACGTGGCAATCCCTGGAGGACCTCGTTTTGAGCCGCTGTACAAGGACATTGACCCCAACGATGAGGATTTCGGCGAGTTCAATGCCATTGATCGCATCATTTTCCGTGCACCCATCCGAACAGAATATCGCGTCTCGTACCCCTTCCTTTACAACTCTCTTCCTCGAAGTGTCAAGCTGGCTTGGTACTCGTACCCCCAGGTTGTTTACGTCCACGCAGAAGACCCTAGTCTACCTGCTTTCTACTTCGACCCTATCATTAATCCAATCTCATCGCGAGCCGTAGCCCCCAAGAACATCTCCGTGAGCCACGAAGACTTGGTGTTCGGCGACAGCGACGAGGATGACGAGGACGACTTCCAAATGCCAGAGGAGATGGAGCCTTTTATGGCGGATGAGGAGTTGTCCACACCTGAGACAGCCTCAGCTATCGCTCTCTGGTGGGCACCTCACCCCTTCGACAAGCGATCAGGACGCATGGTTCGTGCACAAGATGTGCCCCTGGTAAAACAGTGGTACCTTGAGCACGTTCCTGCTGGCCAGCCAGTCAAGGTCCGGGTATCATACCAGAAGCTCTTGAAGACTTTCGTTCTGAACGAGCTTCATAAGAAGGATCCACAAGCACAGAGCAAGCAAAACCTGATGCGCACACTAAAGGGCACGAAGTTCTTCCAGCAGACCAAGATCGACTGGGTGGAAGCAGGACTGCAGGTCTGCCGACAAGGTTACAACATGCTCAACCTGCTCATCCACCGCAAGAACTTGACCTACCTGCATCTTGACTACAACTTCAACTTGAAGCCCGTCAAAACGCTCACCACCAAGGAGCGCAAAAAGTCACGTTTCGGAAATGCTTTCCATTTGATGCGAGAGATCCTGCGGTTGACCAAGCTCATTGTTGACGCGCAGGTTCAGTACAGGTTGGGCAACATCGACGCTTTCCAGCTTGCAGACGGTATCTTGTATGCCTTCAACCATGTTGGTCAATTGACTGGTATGTACCGATACAAGTACAAGCTTATGCACCAGATTCGTTCCTGCAAGGATCTCAAGCATCTCATCTACTACCGATTTAATTCTGGTCCTGTCGGTAAGGGTCCTGGATGCGGTTTCTGGGCTCCTGCCTGGAGAGTTTGGCTCTTCTTCATGCGCGGTATCATTCCTCTTCTGGAGCGCTGGCTTGGTAACTTGCTGTCGCGTCAGTTTGAGGGCCGACACAGCAAGGGCGTTGCGAAGACGGTTACGAAGCAGCGTGTAGAGTCTCACTTCGACTTGGAGCTTCGCGCTGCTGTCATGAGTGATCTGATGGATATGATGCCCGAGGGTATCAAGCAGAATAAGGTCAACACAGTCTTGCAGCACCTATCGGAAGCGTGGCGATGCTGGAAGAGTAATATCCCATGGAAGGTGCCTGGACTGCCTGCGCCAATTGAGAACATCATCCTGCGTTACGTCAAGAGCAAGGCCGATTGGTGGATCTCAGTTGCACACTACAACCGAGAACGCATTCGACGAGGTGCTACTGTCGACAAGACTGTCGCGAAGAAGAACCTGGGTCGTCTGACACGTTTGTGGCTGAAGGCCGAACAGGAGCGCCAGCACAACTACATGAAGGATGGTCCATACGTATCTTCTGAAGAGGCTGTTGCCATATACACAACAATGGTGCACTGGCTGGAGGCGAGGAAGTTCCAGCCAATCCCCTTCCCCAGTGTCTCATACAAGCACGACACTAAGATCCTTATTCTCGCTCTGGAGCGCCTCCGAGAAGCCTACTCGGTCAAGGGGCGACTGAATCAGAGCCAGCGTGAAGAGCTTGCCCTCATCGAGCAGGCGTACGACTCTCCAGGAACGACACTCGCTCGCATCAAGCGTTTCTTGCTGACACAGCGTGCTTTCAAGGAAGTTGGTATCGACATGAACGACAACTACAGCACCATCAATCCCGTCTACGACATCGAGCCTATGGAGAAGATCACGGACGCCTACCTCGACCAGTACCTGTGGTATCAAGCTGACCAGCGCCACTTGTTCCCCGCTTGGATCAAGCCCTCAGACTCTGAAGTGCCTCCTCTTCTGACATACAAATGGGCTCAGGGCATCAACAACCTTGACCAGGTGTGGGAGCACGAGGACGGGCAGTGCAATGTGATGATCGAGACGCAGCTGTCCAAGGTTTACGAGAAGATTGACCTGACGATGTTGAACCGATTGCTGCGTCTCATCATGGACCATAACTTGGCTGACTACATTACCGCCAAGAACAATGTTCAGCTTAACTACAAGGACATGAACCACGTTAACACTTACGGTATGATCCGAGGTCTGCAATTCTCTGGCTTCGTATTCCAGTTCTATGGACTGGTCCTCGATATCCTTCTTCTCGGCCTGCAGCGAGCAAACGAAATTGCTGGTGCGCCAGAGAGCCCCAACGACTTCCTGCAGTTCAAGGACAAGGAGACTGAAGTTCGTCACCCCATTCGACTGTACACAAGGTACATCGACCGCATCTGGGTGTTTTTCAGGTTCACGGCCGAGGAGTCACGCGATCTGATCCAGCGATTCTTGACTGAAAACCCTGATCCCAACTTCGAGAACGTCATCGGGTATAAGAATAAGAAGTGCTGGCCTCGCGACTCCAGAATGCGTCTCATGCGCCACGACGTCAACCTTGGTCGCGCTGTGTTCTGGGACTTGAAGAATCGACTGCCACGCTCGGTCACCACCATCGAATGGGACGACACATTCGCTAGCGTCTACAGTCGCGATAACCCCAACCTGCTCTTCTCGATGAGCGGATTCGAGGTCCGCATTCTTCCCAAGATCCGCAACCAAAGTGGCGAGTTTCCTGAGAAGGACAGTGTATGGTCACTGATCGACAATGCAACCAAGGAGCGAACCGCGGTCGCTTTCTTGCAGGTGACGGAGGAGGACATTGCGAAGTTCAACAACCGCATTCGACAGATCTTGATGTCATCTGGTTCGACTACCTTTACGAAGATCGCCAACAAGTGGAACACAACCTTGATCGCACTCTTCACATACTATCGTGAGGCTGCAGTGTCCACAGTCAGCCTGTTGGACACTATCGTTAAATGCGAGACCAAAATCCAGACTCGTGTCAAGATTGGTCTCAACTCGAAGATGCCTTCTCGTTTCCCTCCTGCTGTATTCTACACACCCAAGGAACTTGGTGGACTTGGTATGATCTCCGGATCTCACATCTTGATTCCTACAAGCGACAAGCGTTGGTCTAAGCAGACCGACACTGGTGTTACACACTACCGCGCTGGTATGTCACATGACGAGGAGACGCTCATCCCCAACATCTTCCGCTACATCATTCCCTGGGAATCAGAGTTCCGCGACTCGCAGCGCGTCTGGATGGAATACTCGCAGAAGCGTCAAGAAGCTCAGCAACAGAACCGACGCTTGACACTTGAGGACTTGGAAGATAGCTGGGACCGTGGTCTGCCTCGTATCAACACACTCTTCCAGAAGGATCGCAGCACACTCAGCTTCGACAAGGGTTTCCGTGCCAGGACCGAGTTCAAGATCTACCAGCACATGAAGAGCAATCCCTTCTGGTGGACGAGTCAGCGACACGATGGTAAGCTGTGGAACTTGAACGCTTACAGGACGGACGTCATCCAGGCTTTGGGTGGTGTTGAGACGATTCTCGAACACACACTCTTCAAGGCAACGGCCTTCCCCTCCTGGGAGGGTCTCTTCTGGGAGAAGGCTTCAGGTACGTTGAAAGATCATACAGCCCTATTGCTGCAGCTGCTAACATCTCACAGGTTTCGAAGAGTCGATGAAGTTCAAGAAGCTCACCAACGCCCAGCGTTCCGGTCTGAACCAGATCCCTAATCGTCGTTTCACGCTCTGGTGGTCACCGACAATCAACCGAGCCAACGTCTACGTTGGTTTCCAGGTCCAGCTCGATTTGACAGGTATCTTCTTGCACGGCAAGATCCCTACCCTCAAGATCTCGCTGATTCAGATCTTCCGAGCCCATTTGTGGCAGAAGATTCACGAGTCCGTTGTAATGGATCTGTGCCAGGTCTTCGACCAGGAGCTGGAGGCCCTGGGTATTGAGACAGTGCAGAAGGAGACCATCCATCCTCGAAAGTCCTACAAGATGAACAGCTCATGCGCTGATATTCTGCTGTTCGCCAGCCACAAGTGGAGTGTCTCGCCACCTTCCATGTTGTATGACACCAAGGACACAATGAGCGCCACCACTACAAACAAGTTCTGGATCGATGTCCAGCTTCGTTATGGTGACTACGACTCTCACGACATCGAGCGATACGTTCGTGCCAAGTACCTCGACTACACTCAGGATAGCATGAGTATTTACCCCTCAGCTACCGGTCTCATGATCGGTATCGATCTGGCCTACAACCTATACTCGGCTTACGGACAGTACTTCCCTGGTCTCAAGCAGCTGATTCAACAGGCCATGGCCAAGGTTATGAAGGCGAACCCTGCGCTTTACGTTCTGCGTGAGCGTATCAGGAAGGGTCTTCAGCTGTACGCTTCCGAGAGCAGCCAAGAGTTCTTGAACTCGCAGAACTATTCTGAGCTGTTCAGCAACCAGATCCAGCTGTTCATCGATGACACCAATGTCTACCGTGTCACAATCCATAAGACTTTCGAGGGTAACCTGACGACCAAGCCCATCAACGGTGCCATCTTCATTTTCAATCCCCGGACCGGACAGCTATTTCTGAAGATTATCCATACGAGTGTATGGGCTGGTCAGAAGCGTCTTGGTCAGTTGGCGAAGTGGAAGACTGCTGAAGAAGTCGCAGCTCTCATTCGATCTCTACCCGTCGAAGAGCAGCCGAAGCAGCTGATTGTCACACGTAAGGGTCTGCTGGATCCTCTCGAGGTGCACTTGCTCGACTTCCCCAACATCTCGATCCGTGCATCTGAGCTTCAACTGCCATTCCAGGCCGCCATGAAGGTGGAGAAGCTTGGTGATATGATCTTGCGAGCCACTGGACCCCAAATGGTGCTCTTCAACCTGTACGACGAGTGGCTCAAGACGATTTCGTCTTACACCGCCTTCTCGCGTCTGATCCTTATATTGCGTGCTCTTCACGTCAACATGGACAAGACGAAGCTGCTGCTGCGCCCCGACAAGACAGTTATCACCCAGGAGCATCACATCTGGCCTTCACTGTCAGATGAGGATTGGATCAAGGTCGAAGTGCAGCTTCGTGATCTCATCCTGAATGACTACGGCAAGAAGAACAACGTCAACACATCTTCGCTCACTAGTAGTGAAGTGCGCGACATCATCTTGGGTATGGAAATTTCAGCACCTTCGATGCAGCGTCAGCAAGCTGCCGAGATCGACAAGCAACAAGAGGAGCAGCAGCAGCTTACCGCTGTCACCACCAAGACGCAGAACGTTCATGGTGAGGAAATGGTCGTCACCACGACATCCCAGTACGAACAGGCTTCATTCGCCTCGAAGACCGAGTGGCGCACCAGGGCAGTGGCCACGTCAAACTTGCGCACTCGTGCCAACAACATCTACATCAACTCCGAAGATGTCAAGGAAGAGGGTCACTTCACCTACGTCATGCCTAAGAATGTTCTCAAGCGCTTCATCACAATTGCAGACCTTCGTGTTCAGGTTGCCGGTTACCTGTATGGCAAGTCGCCGCTAGACAACGACCAGGTCAAGGAGATCAGCACCATCGTCATGATCCCCCAGGTTGGCAATACCCGCGATGTCCAGCTGCCCAAGCAGCTTCCTCAGCATGAGTACCTTGACGGCCTTGAGCCTCTCGGTATCATCCACACTGTCAGCGGCAACGAGCCACCGTACATGCAAGCCAGCGACGTCACTCAGCATGCGCGCCTGATGAACCAGCACGCCAGCTGGGACAAGAAGACCGTCTCGATGACCGTCTCCTTCACACCCGGTTCCGTGTCGCTCGCTGCCTGGGCACTCACACCTCAGGGCTACAAGTGGGGCGCCGACAACAAGGACACCATGTCCGACAACCCATCTGGCTTCAGCACCTCCTTCGGTGAGAAGTGTCAGCTCTTGCTGTCTGACAAGATCCGCGGATACTTCCTCGTGCCTGACAATGGCATCTGGAACTACAGCTTCATGGGCAGCACGTTCGGTACGGTCGAGAAGAAGCCGGTTCATGTCAGACTTGACACTCCGGTCAGGTTCTATGACAGCATTCACCGACCACTGCATTTCCATAACTTTGCTGAATTGGAGGATGTATGGGTCGATCGCGAGAACCAGTTTGAGTAGAGAAGTGGAGGGAGGTGTATTCTGGCTGGCATGTACTTTGTATTTTCGAAGGCGTTGGCGACGAATGGCGTTCCGCGTTGGGATTGCATGGGCGGGAGATATCTGGTGATCAGACAAAATGTGCATAGTGTATATCAACCATTGTAATTCAATCAGCAAGCTCGAAATAAATGTGTTGTTGGTCCTTATATGATACCTGTTCCTAGTCCTATCGGTGAATCCGTACGCCTCTCCCCTGCTCTCTACCATGAGCTTTCCATTCTGCAGATTTCGAATACGCAATCCCCATGAGCGGACTCTGAAGCGGTATAGCTCTCGGAACAGTTATGGTGACTTGTTTAACGTTTCCGAAAGTAAGAATGGCACACAGTTGCGTAGTGTCGTTTTCACAACTCAGATAAACGTCCAAACTGTGCAAAAAATCCCCTCCTCACACCACCTCGTTATGCCTTCATTCTATGAGTATAATCCTATCAAACTGACACTTCTCATCAGTTCAACACGTTTTCATCTTGAAAATCGCGTCCTGTTGTTGTATGAGGTATGTCGAGTTCAGAACGCGTGGTGGAGGCAGACACGCTAGTGCGCGAGCTACTTCCTTAGAACTTCACCTCAACTCACCTAACGTCACCAACTCGCAACTCGCATCACTACACAGATTTCAACTTTGCAACCTCTGTACCTTGTACGGCTGAATCCTGATCAAGCAAGTTTGTCCTCGACTCCCTCAAAGACACTGGCTTCCAGGTTGATATCAGCATCCTTATCGACCCTCTTCTGAGATATAAGTAGAAGATCGAGAGAGTAGGCTATGTAAGCCCACATACAATTTAGCGAAGTATTGCAACCAAAACTGATCGGACGACTTCGTCCACATGCTTATCTTCCTTTGTATCTCCGTCTTGCGTCATGCAACAAGTGTTACATGACCCCGTGCTTCTCGAATACCAAGACCGCGTCTGGTATGAGTACCGATATAGGAAGAGCCTAGGTGTGATGCGATCAAACCTCTTATCAGATGACAGATTGTCCCACCTGTTGCGTAAGGCCAATTAGTCTCGCATCTAATAGGACAATGTATGACATGTCTATCAGTCATACCATACTGGAGCCCGTTGAGCCGCATGTGGAGATGGAATTGAACCGTGCGGATATCGTATGCCTAAGCGTCAAGCTCAGTGGTCAGCACAGCCGGCACAATATCAGCAGCATTGGCAGCCTTGATCTCTTGTGTGGCTACATGATCTGCCTGCCACAAAATATGGACAGGTGTAGATACCGTTCTCTGCGAAAGGCTGGAAGATCTGAGTGGCTGTCAATGCTGTAGCCACGGCAATTGGTGTTGTCGATGCAGGGAGTGATGAAGAAGTGCGTGATGGAGGAATTGAGGTATCTGACGTGGCTACATCGAGCCCTGTTGAGGTGGGTATGGGGCGGCGCTGTAGCTTGTACCCACGGCGAGGACGGTCGACTCAGCCTCTACGCGCTTAGCCTCGGCGTCAACATCATCTTCAGTCTTTCGCTTTGAAGAATGTGAGCTTCGACTGCGTGAACTTGACGGGCTGCGGCGGAGCCATGCTGACGGTTGGCCACTTGGCGGTAGAGGCTGTAGCGGAGGCCGTCATGGAGCAATTCGCGCGTAGACACGTCCACGATCACGACGCGCTCATGAGGTGACAAGCTTCATAGCACAGGCACGACTCCACTCTGGAGCCTGCGCATTACTGTGAACCCTCATAACATGAAAACCTAACTCATGTAGACGAGGAACACTTTGGATAAACATACGGAAGAAATTGATAAAGAATGTGGCTATGTGCCGCCTGGACAGCACCAAAACCTTGACACAGATCAATGCTTCAGCAGCCAACTTCAAGAACGATACAGAGAGATGATGGTGACAAAATGGAACAGTCATATGCTGGAGACAGAGCATTTTCGCAAGGATGATAGGAACAGCTAAGAAATGAGATTGGAGACGTGACTCGATCGTTTACTAACCACGCGAAATTAAACGCGTGTACAGCTATCACAAATCCGCATCTGATGACCCTTGGCCAGAACGTTTGAGAAGGCGTGTCCAAACAAACTACAGGTGACGTTACAGCTTCTTACAATCCGTACTTTGATGAGATGTGAAGGATGCGAACTGACATGTCTAACGACTGTTCGGAAATCCGCAAGAAGACTAAGCGGTTATCAGTGAGATGACTGAGGGCGGAACGTGACCCTTGAACGATGGAAGAAAATGCCCACTATGCAGCCGCTTGTTAAGTAAATGGTTTCCGTGGTGCTATGCCGTATGCGGTGCCGGACAAAACTTTTTAAGCAGGGGAACGCGCACTGGTGAATTTTTACCTAGAATATATTTGATGCAATTTCCATGATCTCCATCAATAACATCAGGACAGATGGGTAAGTTACAACATCACCTTGTCCAAAAGAACAATTCACTAACATACAACCAGCCGAGCGGTCTAAGGCGCTAGCTTCAGGTGCTAGTAGAGAAATCTGCGTGGGTTCGAATCCCACTCTGTTCATTATCTTTTTGCACTTCGTCCATCTTTTAACAGCAGTCTTTGTCGAGATATCGCGGGTAGTGTTTTTTTATCTGTGTGAAGCTAGCACGTGACCGATCGTGCCGGTAGTGCACGCGAGATATGGGGCTACCCTCGGCAACCAAGATTAGGTGCCGGCCTGTGCGCAAACCATCCCATCTCGCGTGGAACGAGCAGCAATCGCGTCCACGTGGACGACAGCACCTTTTTTGCGAGTGCATAACAACGCCGTGTCAGACGTGCCTACTCCTCTCGACAACATGCAGCCACGATGACACCGAACCATGTGACAATAGAAGCGGCGCATCCTGATATGGGAAGGTGAACTTGGCTCGATCTTGGGCCGCCTCATGCATTCGCGGCTGATCTGCCCTCAACCATGCTCGAGTCCCGCCCTCGCAAGAGACACTCACTACTCTTCTCTATTCATTCCATGCCCTGAACTTAGCACATTGATACCTATCGCTCTTGGAGCAGTGGCTTCCCATCACTAAACACATAACATTGACAGCTGCTGTCCCAGCTATCAGACTACCGTCGGTGCATGTAGTGCGCGCAGCGCTCCGTACAGGTCAAGCTCACAATGCCTCGAAGGATATCTTTGAGGCGGTTATGCGCAGTTGCAAGCATGTCTCTGAGCAACTTTACGATCACTACAGTTGTGGCGCAGACTGCAGACCAGCCATTGCCAGGTAATTTCGCTCTTGGCCCATTGTACCTTGCAAGACTGATCTTGAGACAGACGCACATACACGGGTCTATGAGACAAGCGACCAGAACATACCTCAAACGCACCTTCGCACCCTTCACACAGCAAACAACGCCTCAGTACTCAAAGCGCCCTCATTTTCGCCCTTCACGACCAACATACTTCAAGACCTGCACAATGGCCTCGAGACAATGCAAAGCTCCTACTTCTCAATATGGTTGGGAAAGTACACGACCGCAATCGACTGGACCGCTGCTGTCATGGCAACCCATGTCTCAGCAACCTTGGCCTCGCTCTCGCGCTCACTCACTTACACGATGCCTGGAACCTTCGACAAGTCCAAGAACCTCGATGTCGAGGCGCAAATGGTTGAAAATGAGATCAACAAGTACTTCGGGCAGATTGCGACGTACTACTTTGGCGAAGACCACTTTGCGATAAGAATGCAAGCATACGATGACATACTTTGGGTTGTGTTGGGTTGGCTTGAGAGTATACAGTTCATTGAGGGTCATTCCACTGGACATTACGCTTCTGGCTCGCAGGGAGACGCCATGATCCCTGAATGGCATGCCCGCCAATTCATCCCTGCCTTTGCCCACCGTGCGCGAGTCTTCTACGAACTCGCTGAGAAGGGCTGGGACTGGCGCCTTTGTGGCGGAGGAATGACGTGGAATCCACGGCTTTTGCCTTACAAGAACGCCATCACGAATCAGCTCTTCATATCGGCAAGCATTGGCATGTACCTACACTTCCCAGGGGATACAAATTGCTCGCCTTTTCTCTCGCAGTACGATAAGGTCAAAGACAGGAACGACAGGAAGGCGAACGACAAGCTCCTCCGCGCGCAAGAGCATGGCGACCAGTGCGACGAGAGCATCAAGGGTGACAGCTCGTACGATCCTATCTACCTGGCTAACGCGATGAACGGCTACGAGTGGCTGAAGAACAGCGGTATGACGAATAAACAAGGCCTTTACGTTGATGGATTTCACATTGCCGGCTACCGTACGAACCACAGCAAGACAGAGTGCGATGAACGCAACGACATGGTGTATACGTACAACCAAGGCGTCGTTCTCTCTGGTCTAAGAGGTCTCTGGGAAGCAACCGGCAAGCAGACCTACCTTGAAGACGGACACGAGCTTGTGCGCAACGTCATTCGCGCCACTGGCTGGACTGATGGACACGCCTTTGCTCCTGCCTCTACTCAACCCGAGAAGCCTGACAAGATTCCCGAATCACAGCAAGACATCCTATCCAGCTGGGCTGGTCTCGGTTCAAATGGCGTTTTGGCTGAAGCGTGCGACCCGTCTGGTACGTGTAACCAGAACGGCCAGACATTCAAGGGCATTTTCTTCCACCACCTCACAACTTTTTGCGCCCCTTTGCCATCTGTACCGGTTCGTCCGGGCAGGACGTATGCAGCAAGTCGTGAGACACGTGTTCTGCATGCTAGAAGCTGCAAAGAGTATACGAAGTGGGTGGTACTCAACGCAAAAGCAGCGCTGCAGACGAGGAACGAGCAAGGCCGGTTTGGCAGTTGGTGGGGCGCGGATGTACACAGTGACAAGATACTGAAGGTGAAACGAGAAGCAAATGCCACGGATTATAGGAACAAGCCAGACGAGTACATGGCGCAATTCGAGGAGGTGGTCTACATGTTAGACGACGCAGAGGACGATGAAGAGCGCTTGGCGGGCCACGACATGACTGGAGACAAGGACGAGGACGCAGATTCGAGCAGTTCCCGCAATTTGAACGATCGTGGACGAGGCCGAACAGTTGAGACGCAAGGCAGTGGCATCGCTGTGGTCAGGGCGATGCTGGAGTTTTCCAAGCTGGCTGAAAGTGATGGAAGTTTCGTTCCGTGAGTTTTGATGTGCCTTCTGTGCCATAATTGCATACGCATTATTGTATCGACACAAACCACAACACTTTACTACAAAACAGCTCGACTAAACATGTGTTCTTATACGATATTGACAAGACGCAGACATGCATGGTCTTTTCGTTCTGAAGCAGCGAGCCAGTCGCCAAAATACTTGGGGCGAGGCCCGAATGATGAGAGCGGCAAGCTTACGCTTGAGGGTGTCGCAGTCGGACTCATTTGGGGCATTCTTGTGCTTCTGGTATAGTTGGTCGTTTTGGAGGGCTGCTTCAAGGTTTGATGGAAGGTCAGCACCTCAAAGCCGTAACACAAATTTAACTGCAACGACTCGTTCCTGCCCCAGTTCGTGAGAATTTCGCTCCGTCCAAAAACCTATGCATCTATGACGCTCCAAAATTCGTGCGCCGAGGTCTCCAGGCGTTATCAACCCTACGATTTTATCCATACAAAGTCTCCTTAAGGACCACATGTCTTCGCATATGTAGCTTACTCGATCACCCAAAGTGATTTAATAAACCCCGGGCGAACTGCTGTTTCAAGTTACTTGATAAGCGTTGCTTACAGGAGGCATGAGTCGGTCATAAGCACTACCAACCGCCTTCGGCAATTCGGGTACCCACATAGACAAGTTGGACGAAGTACTTATAGCAGCGATATGTACCTCTTCAGAGCAACCAAAGCATTCAAGCTATAATTTACCAAACTCGCCACCTCACTTTCAACCAATACGTCCACGCCCACTCACTACAACATGGCCGCCCAAACCACCAACAAACCCGACGTGGACCCCTCCGTTACATCTGCCTGGCAGACATCAGATGTTGCACAACGTTACAAGGCCATTGAGAGTGCGACACGGCCTTTCGCTAAAATTATGTTTGAGGTCGCCGAACGACTTACAACGCTCAAATCTACTCCAGTGAACATCTTCGATCTTGGATGCGGTACAGGTGCGGTGGAGGCGGAGATTTACGCAGCCGTGCCGAGGGCGCAATGGTCGGATTTACAAGTGCTAGCCGGCGACATCAGTCAACCTATGCTGAGCTATCTCAAGCAGAGGGGCGAAGAGGAAGGGTGGAGCGGGTTGGAAACCAAGGTCGTGGACGGCACGAAACTCGACGAGAGTGACGTGGGTGAACAGTTCACGCACATCTTCGTCGGCTTCGCTATCTTTGTCTTGCCGCCTGATACCCTCACGAAGCTTACGGAGAAATTGCAAGCCGGAGGCACGCTGGCGATCAGTACGTGGGCGACCCTCCCCTGGTACTCTTTCCTCGCCCGCACGTATGCGAATATATCCAACGGCCCCGAACTACCGAGTCAGGCGCAGCTTTGGAAGAGTATGTCGAACGGACGCCCCTGGGGCGACGTGTCCTTCCTGAAGCAACAGCTCGAAGAGGCGGGACTTCAGAAGGTCGAGATCACGCAGAAGAAGTTTCATTTGGAGTGTGGGACGCCAGATGTTTGCATGACGACAATGGAATTCGTACTGGGGATGTTAAGTAAGCAATGGCCGGAGGAGAAGAGGGAGGGGTGGGCGAAGGAGGTGGCGGAGAAGATGAAGGAGGTTTTTGTGCAGGAGGCGGGTGGGGAGGGGGAGAACGTGTACATGGACTTTGAGGGGATTGTTACGGTGGGGTTGAAGGGGCAGTGAACGTTGGAAGACCCGAAGCGAGACTTGAGCGGTCAGCGTTAGTCCGAATCGAGGCAGAGAGGTGGGAGACAGCAATGATCGTAAGAAGATGTGGTTGGGTATTTCCTCAATAGTAGCCGCAAATGCATCAATGCCCTGAACGCCATCGCTATGCCTGGTGAAATCGACTTCTACACTTCTTCTGACTGCGTCTCCAGCCACTGCCCGAAGTACACGCAAGTCCTGGCCGAGATCTCTCCTTCGTCGCCGCAGAGATCAAAGACGGGACAGTTGCCGCACGGAGCGTCGACGAAACCATTGTAGACCTTGGTGTCGATCGCAGTCAGGACCGTGCGGTAGTTTGTTCCTGAAATCTTCTCGAGCCGTCCGTCGAGCACCATCATCTCCAGCAGCTGCTCCATGTCGTCCTCTCGTACTGTCTTGCCCCTCAGAATCTCCTTTGAGTTTAGCCACTCGGCGACCGAGGCAGAGGTTGGATATTGCGGGTTGTTCTTGTGTACGATCTTGGACGAGTTCGGATCTCTTGGCTGGTGGTATGGCTTCACTGCGGGCGCATCTTCGATATCTCGTATGCCCTGCACCTGCGCTTTCTTTTGTGCCATGTCAGCTGTCCTGTCTGGCCTCTCGTAGTCATTCCAGTTTCCGGGCACTTTGATACACGTCTCATTCTCGATGTGTTGCGCAACGATGCCTGATATCGTCTCGATCAGCGCTGTGTCAAAGTCGCCCTCTGACTGCCATGGACCTCCAGCAATGTCCTCTGATGGCCGCAAGTGCTTCAGCAGGTACATCTTGCGGTTGGGAAACTTGACGCTCATGACTGACTGCACCAGATCTTTCGACTCCAAGCTCTTGAGACATTTTGTGAGGACTTGTTGTGTGACGTTGGTTCGTGCGCGTAATGCCTTAGACCAGATGCCCTCGGCTTGGACTTGGTCGATGTGGTGGTAGAGGAGGCGTTCGTCGGGTGTCAGTCGCCGGAGTCTAGACGCAGGTCAGCAGTGAATCATAGAGAGTGTGTAAAGATCACCTACTTGTCGGCTTCGGCGCGAGACCGCAGCTTCCAGCACGGCTCTCCCTCGAATGTCATAAGCTTCATGAGATGACGGTCGCATAGCTCCTGCAGGAGCATGGTGAGCTCAGCCATGGTCTCCGCGACTTGCATGTTGGACAAGTCGCGCTGGAAGAAGACGGTGCCCTGTGATCTTTGGGCGCATTTGTCGTACAGCGCATCGGCGGGGGTGCCTGCTTCATTGTTCGCAAGGTCGACGGCGGAGGGCTCTTCCTCTTTTGGCACCATCGAGGGCGCCATGGGTGCAGCCATGTTGTCGAGTATTGCTACGTGTTACCGTTCGATCATGGGCGTGGTGTTGCAGCCGAGGCGCAGGTGCGTGCGGACGTCGACGACTTGCTACTCACAAAAAAGTAGAGTGGAGTCAATGTCACGTGTCTGACTTGCTTCGAGCCCGCTTTGAGATCGACTACCGCACCGACCTGATTGAGCTTCTCGTGGACGCGGCACGATGCATGATCTTGGAGGCAAGCGTTGGACTGGGGGTTCTGAGACACGTTTTCACGCCTGCTGCCAGCCCTCGATGCCATCTTGGGTGCCCGACTGGCGACAAAAAGTTCGTCTGGCAGCGGTATTCTTATGCTTCGTGGATTCAGCAAACGTTGACCCGTCCTCTATACACACCGCTGCCCGGCCCTGTGCATGTCTGTCTCAAGGGCTCACAACTGCACATACAAGGCGCTATCATGCAAGAGACTGAGATCACCATGCTGACGAGTGCCTGGGATCAACTTGATCGCTCATGGCGAACACCTCATAGATGGCACACAGAGTTTCTGGCCAGTTTCAACAACTGCCCGGCTCTGGACGTAGCAATTCGTCCGAGTATGGTAGCTAACAGATCCTGCGCCGAGGGAAGCCGCAAGGAACATGGCTACAAGGGTCAGTACACCTATGGCAGGATGCTGAAATGGGAAGTGATCGAGACAACAGCCTCTGTTTCAGATCCATCTTTGAAGGTCCGTCCATCCGATATGTTTGCCAATCTGTATGGTGCCTGCTATGGCCGGAGACTGGCACTTTTGAGCGATGGGAGAACGGCGATTCTACCTGCAGGTGCGAAGCAAAGCGATAAGATTGCAGTGCTTCGAGACGGTCATGCTCTGTACGTTCCCAGGCCCTTACATGGTAGGGATGAGTATCAGTTTATTGGTGCAGGCTTTGTTGACGGTTGGATAAACGGTGAGATCGTTGAGGAGGTAGGAGAGGATAAGCTACAGACAGACCATAACAGTGATCCGATAACCAGAGTATCTGTGAGATCGTGCGATGTTGACATACAATCATGCAAGAGGTTTGACGTTTGCCTCTTGTTGCCAAACACGTGGTGACCAGATTTCGAGTGCCTCCACGTCGATTCTCTTCGAAACTATCGCCAGCAGCCCTGCTCGTTATTCCACAAATCGTGCGCAACGTGCTCTATTCTGAGCTGGGAAAAAGCCACATTCACCAAGGCATGATTGGAGCCCTCACTTCCTGCTCGTGACACGAGTCAGAAGGAAAGCAACGACGGTCATGCCTCGGGCGCAGATGATGGCAGGCAGATAGAGCTAGTCTCAGAAGCGCTTGGCTTCATGCCGATCATCCGTCCACGGCTGCAGGGCTGCGCCCCGGACATCATCTCGATAACCCTTGAATACGATGCTCCCCTGAGGCAGTTTGCTGTCCTGCCACTCCTTCACCGCAACCACCACCCACAATGAGTCGCCCGCTCCTTTCGCACCGGACGTCTTCAGAGTTCCAGGAACGCGACACTGCCGAGGAAGACGCTCTCCTGACCGGTCAACGTACTGCGCCTAGCGACTCACCATGGAAGAGATGGCGTGAGATTGGACTGTTGGTATGGGCGATCGTAGCAACGGCGGGTGTTGTTGTGCTTGCCGTGGTCTACCAGAAGACAAGTGGAGGATCGCCATCATACAACACGCCCAGCAACAGCCATGGAAAGCGCAACCTTATCTTCATGGTGTCTGACGGCATGGGACCCACGAGTCTGAGCTTGACGCGCAGCTTCATGCAGTTCCAGAACGGCGCACCCTTCAGCGAGCAGCTCGTTATCGACCAGCACATGATTGGCCAGTCGCGCACTCGATCCTCGTCCAGTCTCATCACCGACTCTGCCGCCGGCGCAACCGCCTTCTCGTGCGCACAGAAGAGCTACAATGGCGCTATCTCTGTCACGCCTGACCACGAGCCTTGCGGGACGGTGCTCGAAGCAGCCAAGAAGGCAGGATACATGACGGGTCTCGTCGTCACAACACGCATCACCGATGCTACACCGGCGTGCTTTGCGGCACACGTCAACATGCGCCAGGAGGAGGACCGCATTGCTGAACAGATGGTGGGCGACTACCCTCTGGGCCGTGTTGTGGATCTGATGTTCGGTGGTGGTCGCTGCCACTTTGTCCCCAACACTACGGTCGAGCACTCCTGCAGAGCTGACGATCGCGATGTGGTGGACCTGGCGCGCAAGAACGGCTTCAACTACATCTCAGACCGGGCTGGTTTCGATGGCTTGAAAGGTGGCGCCAAGGTCGACTTTCCCATGCTGGGTCTCTTCGCCGATGGAGATATCCCGTACGAGATCGACCGCCGCAACGAGAGCGACAAGTATCCTTCGCTGCACGAGATGGCTGAGGCTGCTATGAAGGCCCTGAGCGAAGCCACGCGCGATAGCGACAAGGGCTTCTTTTTGATGATTGAAGGCTCGAGAATTGATCATGCCGGACATCACAATGATCCTGCTGCTCAGGTCCACGAAGTGCTCGCCTACGACAAGGCCTTCACCAGTGTGCTCGACTTCATCAAGAACGAGAAGACCGAAACAGTTATGGTCTCCACCTCTGACCACGAAACTGGTGGCTTAGCAACCGCTCGCCGTACGTCACACCCCCAGTCTGTTATACAAAGACATACACTAACGTTCTACAGAGCTCCATACCACCTACCCCCCCTACGTATGGTACCCCGCCCCTCTCGCCAATGCATCCCACTCCGCCGAGCGCCTCGCCATCGAATACGCAGCCTACCTCCTCTCCTCGCCCTCGCACGAGCAAAAGAAGATCTTTGTTATCAACAGCATCACCGACGGCCTCGGCATCCACGACTACACCGAAGAAGAAGTCGAAGCCATCACCGACGCACCGCTCACCGCTCTGTACGCCTACGCCGACATGATCTCACGCCGCTCGCAAACGGGGTGGAGCACACACGGCCACTCTGCCGCCGACGTCAATATCTACTCGTCGGACCCGAAGAAGGCCGCAGCGCTGGTGGGCAATCATGAGAATACTGAGGTGGGCGACTTCTTGAGGAACTACCTAGGTGTCGATGTTGAGGCTGTGACAAATGAGTTGAGGGAGAAGGGCAAGAATTTGAAGGTGCTGGATGCGAATGGTACAGAGGTTGGTTGGATGGGCAAGGTTCCGCACGAGGGCGAGAGGCTGGATGGTCAAACGCATCTTGCCGACTATACTGGGGATTTCAGGAAGAGGCATTTGTTGCATGGACAAATGTGCGATTGCGGGCATTGAGTAGGAGAGATGTTTTGATAGCGTTGCATTGTAGGCGTTTGTTGGGTTTTGATATCCGGTATGAGCGTTCACCCCATTGCGACTACGTCTTGTAACCGTTAGTGATTGTGCTCCGTTGCTTCCATCTCAACTCCACGACGCGTCTCACCTACACACCAGCCCACCTCCACTCTTCCGTCAGTCTTTCATCGCCACAACATAAATGCGCACCTTTCTCCTGTCACGGATACCTGCCGAAATTGCGCCATCGCGCTTGGAACCGCAGACACTCGCATGGAAATGTATCGGATAGGCAGCCTAGACGCACGCTCCAGTAGCAGCACCGATGCAACCATCTACGCACACCAGACGCAGGCCAGTCAGCATAGCAGTGGATCGATACCAGCGATTTCACTACGGTTACATCTGCAGCTGCAGCCTGACGCAGTGACATGGTGGGGTGGTCAGCTGTGCTTGCGATAGCCCAGGCACCCAAACTGGGGAAGACGACCTGTCAAACATGTCGATCAGAAGAGATATTGTAGGATGCTGCAGGACGATGATTGATCTGGACAAAAGGTGTGGTTGGAAAGAGTAGTAGGAACGCGCCTGCCGTCTTGTCAGCTTGGGAACTGCATCGCCCGAAGCACTAAAGATTTCGCGAACCAAATCGGCCAAACGCTTCAATCAAAGATCATAACATCTACTTGCAGTCATACAGAGCTTCCGGAACATCACAACTTCGCCTTCTCACCGGATAGTCACACACCAGGAGGTTTGCCGTAAGTTTCTTTCTGGCTTGTCACAGGCTTCCACTCGAAGTGATGCTTGCCCTCCATCGGCTTCTTGACATTGCTATCATTGTCGCCCTTCTTGTCGAACATGTGACTGCCGAAATAATCGAGCTCAGCCTCGTAGAAGCTTGTCGGCAAATCTGTGCCAGTGGAGATCTTGAAGTACTCAAGACTAGCACTCAACGCAGGAACAACCTGGTCCGTCTCAACCGACTTAGCGATGATGCGCCGCAGAGCAGGGAATGAGTTCTTGATGTCCTTGGCGACGACCGAGGAGAAGTTGAGGTTCAGGTCATCTGATGAGGGGTTGTTCTTGAGCACAGGGGCGAGGATATTGTCGGAGATATAGTCGGCCTGGATGATGCAGCCAGCGCGCCAGATCTGCCAAACTTGCGAGTAATCGATCGACCACTTGTGTTCCTGATCAGCACGTGCAATGATGTTCATGCCCTGAGTATAACTGGCCAGACAAGCTACGTAGGTCGCTTTGCGAAGGTCTTCGATGAAAGCCTTCCTGTCTTTGATGTCCAGCTCGCTTGGTGGAAAGGCACCATCGAAGGTCTTGTTCGCGCGTTCGCGGTCACCGCGGTAGGCCGATGCCAGGCGCAGGGCATGGGCAACGTTCAATGTGAAAGCGGGAACGTGTAACTCGATGGCCTCGGTGTTGGACCAAATGCCGGTTCCTTCCTCGCCAGTCAGGTCCTGAACGACCTTATCGAGGACCTCAGAAATGACGAGTGGACGTTGTTGTGGGTCTGAGTTCGAGTCGGTCCCAGGTTCGCGCTTGTGTGAGAGGTCGGCGCCTATAGAGACGAGGAATGTGCCTTGCTATCCGCTGTGTCAGTGCTGCAAACAAGCAGATTTTGGAATGCCTTACCAATTCGCCTGACGAGTTCCATTCCTCGAAGACATCACCAATCTCCTCATACTTGAGGCCCATCTTTCGCATGATGCCCCAGGCTTCGCAGATGGCGCTCATCATGCCGTGCTCGATGCCATTGTGCACCATCTTGACATAGTGACCGGCGCCGCCCTTGCCAACGATGCCTACGCATGGCTTGCCTTCCTTGTCCTTCGCGGCGACCTTCTGGAGCAGTGGCAGAACCTCCTTGAGTCCAGACTCGTCACCGCCTGGGCACATTGACGGGCCGGCTCGAGCTGCTTGATAGCCGCCACTCACACCGCAACCGATGTAGCGGATTCCTGTATCTTTGCACTTGTTCTGTCGGCGTTCGGTGTTCGCAAAGTGCTCGTTACCGCAGTCGAGGATGATATCTCCCTTGGACAGCTCAGGCATCAGGCCTTCCAGGACTTTGTCACCGACACCTCCATGAGGCAGCGAAAAAACTAGTAGGCGTGGTTCTGAAAGCGATTTGCAGAGCGATTTGTAGTCTTGAACATGTGTTAACGAGTGTGCCTGGTGAGCTAAGCAGGCACAAATATGCTACCTTTGTGTTTCTTAAGTTTTCCATTGTATCCCGCTTTCTCGGCTTTCTCGATCACCGCGTCCATAGTCTCCTCAGAAGGATCGGAAAGATTGACATGGACTCCATCTTCTGCAAACAGTAGGGCCATGCCTCCGCCCATACTTCCACACCCGATCATAGCAATCTGCCGCTGTTAGCTGTTCTGCACTTTGTTACCTGTACGGGTTGACTGACTGAGGTGAACTTCGACATGGTTTCAGTGACCAGTTTCAGCTTCGAGTTGTCGTGAACGGTAGGATATCAAGAACGCAGAGAACAGGACGAGGATGAAAAGGTACGCGAGATTTGAGAACGCAGGAAGGGTAGGGTCTTGGTAGTGAACCAGTTTGTCGAGGAATTGGAGCATGGCCGTAGTGAGCCGTCAGACAGCTTTGTTATAGATCAATTCGATGTGAACGAAAGAGTGACGTCGAGTGGGGTAGGTAGCTGCAATTTAGTGTGATTTTATTTCAGGTCTTTGACGTTGGTCTGCGGTCCTCACGATTGCTAAGAGGAAGGAGCAATAGCCCGGAGTCAGAAGGCAGCAGGGGCAGAGGAGACAGTAGTAACGACGCCAATGTTCTGTTAAAACTGCGCATTGTGATGTCAGATTGAACGGCTCGGCCGGCGCTGTTGAGTTCTTGGAACGCTGGAGGGGCATTGAGCGGAAGGGAGCCCGCAGGCCAGGTCCTTAGCGCGAGCCGCACGCTACGCGGAAAGCTTGACCGTCATCTTGCCCACAACTACCCACCTGTGGACAACTCAAAGCTCACCACCACCGACGTTCCCGCAAATCACCTGACTGTATACCTACCCAACCGCAATCATGACCGACACAGAGATGGAAGTCGACCAGGTCGAGCAGCCTGAGACCAGCTCCACCGAACCAAAGGCCAGGGATGCGCGCACCGCTGCTGGCGCAACAGCCGTCCGTTCAATTGAGGGGTGGATCATCATTGTCACAAATGTCCATGAGGAGGCTACAGAGGAGGACCTGCAGGACATGTTTGGCGAGTTCGGCACCATCAAGAACCTGCACATGAACCTTGACCGCCGAACGGGTTACGTGAAGGTGGATACCAACCCCACACTATGCGTCCCAAAAGTATATACTTATACCATGCAGGGCTACATCCTCATCGAATACCCTACACTTGAAGAAGCGAACGCCGCGATCAAGGGCGCCAACGGCGAGGAGCTGCTCGAGCAGAAAGTCACTGTCGACTTTGCATTTGTACGACCTCCACCGGCAGGCAAGGGACGCGCTCGCGACCACGACAAGCGGTCCAGCGGACGTGGCGCAGGGCGGGCGAGGAGCAGGAGTCCTGGCCGTGACGGTTCAGACATGGAGGACTAGATCATTGGGGAGATAAACGGCAAGCCAGTAGCACTGTGCAGAGTGCGCACGAGCAGTTGACCTGCATCAGTGGGATGCTCGAGCAAAGTACGTGCAGAAACAACGGGTGGATGGAAAAAGGTACCAAGACGGGCGTTTGGACAGGAATTGAGCTCCCCGGCTTGTCCTATGCATGGCAAGTCGGGCTTTTGCACTTGACTTGTGAGTACGGTCCAAACGAGGCATTGAGTCCTGCTGACAGGCCACTAGTACACATTGACTCCACTGCTATGCACTGTGAGGCCTGACCTTTGACCAGATCGTTGCCATTGCAGCCGAACCCTTTGGTCCTCAAGGCCTTCGCGAACGAGCAGCAGGTAGGCCTATACCAACCGACCTCGACACGGCGAGCGACAACAAGCGCTTGTTCACTTATTTTAGACATTATGGAGGGCGTTGGAGGCACACGAGTGAAGGGTGCAGCGCGAGTGGCGGTGCCCACGGATGACCAAGATGCGGCGCGGATGAGTGTGGCTGAGCTCGCACATTGTCATGCAATGCGGCTATACCAACAAGGCAGATATCAGGATCGCAGCCTGCATCATCACGAAAATGCAGTGACCAGGTTCGAGCACGCATTTGTTCGTGCCAAGTTCGTGACCGAAAGGCGATTGGCTGGAGCGCATCGAACGAACCACCAACCACCTCCAAAAGCAAGCCTCGTCTTGCAACAACTTCGCTTTTCATACACATAGCGCGTATGTGGCGCCATCCCTCCTGACCTCTGCATCGCCAGATATCTCCTTGAACAGCATAACACAATCTCTGCTATCGTCGGCAAGTTCAGGCTCGTGTGCCGGTTAACGGTCCCGCATTTCAAGGCCGCTGATCTCCAGGGCTCCTTCTCGTTTGAGCTTGGTCGTCGTTCGTTGCACCTCCACCTTCCTTAAGCACAATGGCTCGCCTTGTACTATGATTGTACCCCTGCTATCATGTAGCAGTCGTCTTCGTCATACCGCATAGCGGACTGTATATATTCGGTTGTCTTCCGTGCTTCCTGTCGTGCGTGTTCGCATCAGCATTCTTACGCCATGCGTTTTTCAACTGTCATCACAGGGCTCTTGTTTGGCCTTGAGGCCACAGCCATTCGGGTTAGGCCGATTCAAGCTGGCCAGATAGATGCAGAGGTACGTACAAATAGTTTTGGTAATTTCGTGGCGCAATAGGCGCATCGCCGAGAAGCTTGACGGTGCTTGTCGTCTGTCACACGTCGTCAATGGACCGAATCTGATTTGCACAACCACGCTTATCAACTGTCTTGCTTGCAACGTCTGTAAGCTCACTATCTCCAGGCCCAGTACAAAAGGTCACGACGCAGCCTTTACAAGCGCGACGACGAACTCGACCTGACACTGTTGTACCCTGAACACAACATCTCGGTGCCCATTGACTTCTTCCACAATGACACTCGTTACGAGCCGCACTCCAACGGATCTTTCAATCTGAGGTACTGGTTTGACGACACTTACTACGAACCTGGCGGCCCAGTCTTCGTCCTTCTTGGGGGTGAAACCGATGGTGCTGGTCGTCTGCCCTACTTGCAGAAGGGCATCGTCCATCAAGTCATCAAGGCTACTAAGGGTCTCGGAGTCATTCTGGAGCATCGTTACTACGGCACCAGCTTTCCTACCGAGGATCTCACTACTGAAAACCTGCGCTTCTTGTCGACCGAGCAAGCTCTTGCCGAGGTTGACTACTTTGCGAGGAATGTCAAGTTCGCTGGCCACGAGGACAAGGACCTTACAGCGCCTTCCACTCCTTGGGTCGTGTATGGTGGCTCCTACGCCGGTGCTCAATCAGCTTTCTTGCGCGTCACGTACCCTGAAACATTCTGGGGTGCGATCTCTTCTTCCGGAGTTACAGTCGCCATCTACGACTTCTGGCAATACTTTGAGCCCATCAGATTGTTTGGGCCTCCCGACTGCATCAAGAACACTCAGACGCTTGTTGATGTTGTTGACAAGCATTTGCTGGGTAACAACACCGCCAACATCCAGGCTCTGAAGACCGCTTTCGGCCTTGGCAATGTCACAGACAACAGGGACTTTGCAAACCAGCTAATTGGCGTCTATGGATGGCAGAGCACCAATTGGGACCCTGAGATCAACTCGCCCTCCTTCTACAACTACTGCCGCAATGTAACCCAATCAGTCGATCAAGCTGAGCCTGCCACTGAGAGTCTGCGCCCTACTGTTGCTGGCCTGGTCTCGGCAGCTGGCTACGGCAACGACACACTGGTACAGAACATCACCCTGAACGCCATCAGCTGGGTCAACAAGACCGTTCTCCCTGGCTGGCGACGATCCAACTACACACAGGACCGCTACTTTACCACCCTCAACGCGACCGCTCTGCAGCAGTACACTTCTCTCGAGGACTACGGCTACACCAGCTGGAGCTACCAAGTCTGCACTGAATGGGGCTACATTCAGACCGGCAACACGCCCGCCGATATCCAGCCTCTCATCTCACGTACTCTCGACCTTGAGTACCTGACCTTCTTCTGCCGCGCGCAGTTCAACATCACCACACCACCTGATCTCGAGAAAGTTAACAAGTACGGTGGCTTCAACATCAGCTACTCTCGTCTTGCCCACATTGGTGGAAATGCTGATCCCTGGCGCCCAGCTACACCGCTGTGGTACCCTGAGAGCAGGGAGGATACGGTCGAGGAGCCGTGGCACCTGATTAGCCATGGTGTGCATCACTGGGAGGAGAACGGTATCTTTGACAATGAGACGACGCCTATCCTGCCGCCGTACCAGGTCATCTATGCTCAGCAGTACTTGAAGAACTTCGTTGTTGATTGGTTGGATGAGTGGAAGGGTGGTTATCAGACCGAGCTCTAGATTAAGCTGGCACAGGATGAATACGTCGAATATCGATACACTCTGGGGTAGCCTACTTGATTGGCACACAAAACCATGAATTGTAACATGATGATGTGACTGAGGGACGCTCCAAGTATCCAGTGATCATTGCTTGAGTCACAGTGACTGTCAGCAACTTTTGCCAGTTTTACAAAATCCCTCGTGGTTGATGGTTTGTTGTTTGTACTCGTCCGGCCCAACAATCGCAGTCTGTGCCCGAAGTTCACATAATCCTGATACTGTATCCTACGCTCCACACTGACACTCGTCATCACTTGGTTAAACCATGTCGAGGTTTTCGGTCTACTTTCACGCCACCAATCCGAACCCCGTCTTCACACATTGCCAACGAGGACTACCTGGACAGATGCGGCACGATGAGAACTTCATGCGGGCGGATGAGTACTCGTGCAGGTGTATTGCAAAGTTAGATAGCCGTATTTTCCGGTCCATTGACGATTCTTCCCACAAAATATCGTGTCTACTCTTGGTTGCCGCGGCATGATTGGCGACTCAGTTGTCTCGGTAGAACCAGAAACTCATCGGTAAGCTCACTGAAGTCAAAAATGAGAGTGGCTGAGAAGTCTGAGCTGGTGTTAAAGAGACTGTGATAGAAGCGTTGGTTCGCTCAAAAGAAACTTAAGCAGCAGCCAGGCTTGTGCTCACAAGCTCATACGCAATATATAAAAGCGTGAAATATCTTCAACGTCCCCATGCCTCCCCGTTGCAGGTCATCTGCGGGTTGTCATTGTTCACCTTTTGCGAAGATGGGATTTGACAAACTTGACAAATCAAGCCGATGGAAGTAGGCTCGAAGGCAATCCTCGCTGCTCTTTTCGTTTACGCAACAGGGCTGTGGGCGATGAAAGGACAAATGCTCTTCCTTTGCCGTCGGTCCACGCAAGTCAGAGAGTGGCTTTTCCAGAAATGCACCCGAAGGCCTTGACACGGACGAAGCGTTTGTACAAGATAGGTTTTTGGCAGGAAAGCTTGTAAAAGGGACTGTCATTGGGCGAAGTGTGTGGTCATTCTGTAGTATTTGGTGGGTGAGAGAAGCTACTATATGGAGACTATCAAGTGATGGCTATCGGAGGATCCTTCACCTTCGACATGGACCACTGTTGTTTGAGGTCTCTTCTGGGCTGCGATCGTTTTGGTTATCAATTGCTGTTGCGTACCGATCAACAAGACATGGCAAGTGTACCTAGATCCAGGAGGTGAGCTAATCGTATCTTGCTATGTCATACTTCTACTAACAAAATGACTGATAGAAGCTTGCACTATGAGCATGGTGTACTACCTTGTTACGGAGCTGTCTAACAAAGTGTGAGTATACTAGGCGATCCATCATTGTGAATCAAATCTGACCCCGCGTAACACTGACCTGATGCTTCTTTCTATTCCATTACCAATCCTCCTGAAGGCTAACATCAAACCGCAAGGTCAGTGCAGGTATATCACACAGCGAGACGCAGCGCTGATGGATCGCAAGAGACTTATGATAGCGGCATTGCTCTGCTCAGGGCTGTTCGTCTTTGTGGTATCTATCATCCTCCTCGTCTTGACGCTAGGAGATATCAATCACATGAATGCATTGGCCATTTGGGCGTTTCGTGAGATGGTTCGTCCCACACACCCCATAGATGCACAATCACTGACCACGAAACACGCCCCATGCGTAAAGCTACTTTTCTCTTCGTCAAGCTGGATGAGAGGTTCTGGAAACAGTTACGATAAAAAGCGCACTCCGAACGGCGGCAGGGGTGACATCGTCCTACGCAAGGTCAACAAAGATCTATATCCAATTACGAATCTATCCGTACATGCGAGCACTAGCAGATCATCCGACCGAGCTCTGAAGGCAGCAACAAAAAATGCGAGGCAGCAGACCAATCGAAGATGCAAATTCAATGGACTACCGAGTTTGAAGTTACGAGCTGGAATCCAGTTGATGAAGCAGAGCACGGGAAACAATGATGAAAGAACATGGAGTGATTAGTATAAGATCGTCTCGGGAGAGGAGAGTCGCAATTAAAATCAGCGTTGAACAAGGAGATGACATTCGAGTGACATGATCTTATGATTCTTCAATAAATCGTTATAATAAAGCCGAGGCAACACTAGTACAGGAGCAGATCACTGAGTTTAAACCTGGCTTTGGGTGTTCACAATCCACGCCGTACCATTACTCCTCACAACCTCCTCACTCGTCTCCTCCCCAACCTTCACCGTGACATTGAACCCCGTAATAACCGGCCCCGAGCTCGCACCATACAAACTGTACACACCAGCGCTCAGCACCAAACTGCCATTCCAGCTATCACTGTCAAGGCCCTCTGGCACCGTCGCTTCAACAGTGATGTTCTCGAGCGTGTTGCTCTTGTTGGGGCCCAAGTAGGAGCTTTGTGTGAAGGCGCCGAGAGAAGCGGGGTAGCCGGGTGCGAGGGCGTAGCCCCATGCTACAGAGATGTCGGTGACGGTTTGGATGTAGTTTTCCGTCAGGAGAGTAAGGTTGAATGTGCTGTTCGGTGCGAGGGTGGAGGGGGCTTCGATGCCAATGATGCGCGCGGAGGCGGCGGAGAGGGTGGTGAGTGTGGATACGAGGTTGGAGAAACGCATATTGAAGGATGTTCGATTGTGTAAAGGTGAATTTGGTTTATGTTGTACTGGAAGGGATAACGATGGAGCTTGAGTTGCTGTAAAAAGTTTGGATATGAGTACCCAGTTCCGAGGGCAGCCAGGCAGGGTTATATATCACAAATTGCCCCAGCACTTACCATCATCATATCCACTGTCAATCCAAGCTACCCTGTCGTGACGGTAGCATCGGAAGTTTACCAATTCTCTGCCGGCATCACGCAAAAGCTGCAGATCTCCCGAGTCAGCCACAAGCGTTACCACATTAGCGCGTGTGAGTGACCGAAGAGTTCGAAAAGCATGCCGATCCTTGAGGTGTGTTGCTATTTTGAGGGCCACTCTTTGGAAAGGTGTACGAGTACGAGGCTGATGATGCTGGAGGTTGGAGGTCAAGTGAGGTGGGGTCGAGATACGTCATTTCTGGGGCGCGCTAGTGGCCATTTCCGGATCGCTCGGACATTTGACGGACAAGGTTGTGCGACATCATATGTGATGCTAAGGCTATAGAAGACAAGAGGAGCAAAAAGGAAATCCCAAAACATACAACAGCGGGTATTCGCTACCGTGTCCGTGCGAGTAATGCGCGGATTCGTGTAATGCGCCGAACCACCAAAATAGGTCCACCAAAAATGAGGCTGTAGAGCCACACACAATGATTATTATCATGAGATTTTCTGGTGGAGTAGTCTATAGACCTATATGAACAAGTTCCTCACTCAAACTTTTGTGGCACTCTGATTGGGCGGCCGCGGCTGTTGTATTTTGCCGGAGGGGATGGGGAGCGAGGCGCGGCAGCAGCACGACTACGGGCCGCTGCACTACCACAATTCTGCTTCTTCCTAGGTGCTGCAACCTCTGAGGCCTTGCGTTTGCCTCTTTGGGACAATTGTATAGGTTTTTTGGTGTTGCGCTCCCTCTGTTGATGCTCTTTTTTGGCCTTGCGTTCAGCAACCTCCTGAGCCTTCTCAGCCTTCCGCTGCTCACGCTCTTCCTTCTCCCTCAACTTCTGCTCACGCCTCTCCTGTGCAATCTTCTCCTTGTACAGCTTATTGGCATGCCTCAGTTCAGCCATCTCTGCTTTTTTGAGCACCTCTGCCTTCTGCTCTTGTTGTTTTGCCTTCTCACGTGCGCGTGCTTTCTCTACTCTACTAGGAGAGTAAAACTCGGCTCCAC